>NW_024425786.1:24991525-24999003 GCF_017311325.1 Ursus maritimus
GGTTAGGAGTGCAATTTGCACTTCACACAAATCAAATTGGTTCCTGGTACTTTTCATGTGTAACCACGTTTTCCCTTGATTTGGGAGAAACGACAGCAGACTCATAAAGGAAAATCTATTGATATCACTGGCACATGAGCCAGTTTTTCATCCCCATTGATGATGGCAACATCCCCCCCCCTCCAAGAAAGCTCCCAGGGCAAGCTTAACATTAGTGGCACAAGGCCCATCCTACCATCTCTGTCGTACTGAAAGCTAAATTACACCATGAGCCGAAAGCTGCCACTGATCTTAGTGAACTGGTGGTAGTTGGGGGAGGGGGCGTGGATAATCCAAAGAAGACACTCTGTTAACAGACCTAGGAGAAGGGCGAGGAAGGAAGATGAATTTAAACCTTGCCTTATAAGAAATCTGTTAGAAACTCACGCAAAACGGCGGCTTCCTCTGGACATGACAGACCCGATCCAGGTGTCCGGCAGTGACCTTTGCCCATGAGTGTCAGGTCATCACCCAGCACAGAAAACAAGGGGCCAGTGCCTTTCCTGGGCATCCCTCCTTCTCAAACCTGGCAAATCTTGGGGCCTGGTTTTCCTTTAGGGGATTGTCCTCTCCTCCCAGCACCGGCAATCCCTAGTTCCCTCTGCCGGTGCCCCCCCCCAAGCACCAATCTTGCCTTCGTCCCACGGGGGGCACGAGGGTGCCACTTGACTCGGGTGCAAAGTGCCGGCGGCGGGCTGCTCAGCCCGGCTGACGTGGGAGAGCCGAGGTCAAGGCCTCGACCCCCGGCTCTCCTCGCACTCTGCGGGACGAGCGGAGCGGACGCAGGCCGCGGCAGGCCACTGGCTGCCGAGGCGCGGGCCTCTGCGCGGAAGAGAATCGCACCTCGAGCTCACGGAGCGCGCGGTACTCACTCCCAGTCTAGCTGGTGTAGATTGCCCGACCCTGCCAGCGCCTGCAGCCCTGCCGCGCTGGGTCCGCACCTGCGCGTCGCAGCCGAAACTCCGCGAGCCCGACTGCTGGGCCTGCGCGGCCCCGCGCCGGGATGAAACGCCGGTCAGAGCCGCCCGCCCGCCCGCCCCCGGCCAGGCGATCTCCCGCGCCGCCGGCCCGGCCCGGTCGTCGCGCCCCGGCCCGGCCGTGACAGCTGGGCGCCCAAAGGGTTAAGCCGGCAGCGTAGCGACCCGAGTGCCCCGCGCGCTGCCCGTCCGCCGCGAGCGGGCCCCAGCGCGCACGCGCCCGCCCGTTACCTGCGGTCGCGTTCGCGCTCCTCCTCCACCTGGCCGCTCTCTCCCGGGGGCCGCCCCTCAGCCCGCCCCCTCGGCTCGGCGCCGCGCACCCTGCTGGCTACTCGGACACAGCCCGGGGAGGAGGGGCGTGGGAGCGATTACCATATATTAGCATACCAGCGCGCGTCACGTGGTCTCTCCAGCCAATGGTCACTCTGGAAAGGCGGGGATTGGGTTGAACACGCCTAGGTGCTGCTCCGGGCCTGAACCGGTGGCCATGGCAACGGCTGGTGGTGGCGGGGGAGTAGGCACTGGATCTCAGTGCCCAAGGAACATCTCTCCTACCTGAATTGCGTGCGGAGACACCGTGCACTTTTCCCACCCTACGGAGGGAGAGGGGCAGAATTTGGCTCCTCTCTCAAGGATTCAGACTCAGTAAATGAGAGCCACGTGCCTAACACTTTTCTGCAGAACGATTTTTGGGGTCACCTTGTGATGTCAGTACTGTTAACCCCACTTAATAGTAGGGAAAGTGGAGGCTCAGAGAGATAGGTCACTCACCCAAAGTCACACAGTCACACCAAATGGCAAAAGTGGAGATCTGAGCCCGTTTTGGACTTTAGGCCCAGGACTCTCTTTGAGTTACTTTCTCCAGCAGGGGTCTCCCAGTACCTCCTCACAATTCCAGGTATACCAGACGGCTGAGAAGATCCTCCTACAAACTTTATACAGTGCTTTAGCGTTTCTTTACAGTGACCTTTGAGGTTAGTAGGCAGAACGGTTATGCCCATATCGCAGATGAGGAGAAATGAGGCTCAGAGAGGTAACATGACCTGCCTCCCATCAACCAGCTCTTAAGAGCTAGTACTTAATTACTATGATTTATACTCGAACTTGACACTTTATAAACTTTTAAATTCAATCTTCTCAACCCAGTGGTATTGCTGTGACCATTTTACAGATTAAGAAACCGAGGCTTTAGGAAGTTAAGCAAATTGCTCAAGGCTACCCAGATAGTAAGTAACAGATTTAGGTTCAAATCTAGGTTTATCTGGCTCCAAAGCTAGTCTCATGAAGTCTCATGGTACCAGGTTCATTTCATTGAGGCTTGGACTTGGACTTCTGGAACAGAACTTTCCCAACTGTCCTCTTAAAATGTGACCATGCTCTCTCTTAATCCCGCAAAACATCACGTGACAAGTGGTATGTGTTAAGGTCACAGAGGCTAAATATTAAAAGAGAATAGAGTCACCTCTGTAGGTAGGGAAGTACACTCTACAATTCCCGGCTTCTTGATTTTTACCCCTAGGGATTTGATAGTTTGCCTGAAGGCAGAGTAGTTCAAAAGTGTAAACATCTGCATATGGGCTTTCCTTCTGCTCCTTCCTTGAACTTAGCCCTCTGATTACCGGAGAAGGCCATATGCCTCAAATCAAATATGCTAAACGTTATAGGCATTTTAAGGGATTATCAAAGGTAATTTTGAATATATTGTACGTCTCACTTTATTGGGCTAATTTAAAACCCAATTTCCTCCTAAACTGTGGCTGGTGTTCAAAAGCACAACTGTGTAGGCAGACTCAATTTGGAATGAAATCCCGACTGGGCTACTCACTAATGTGTGACCTTGGGTATAAGTGACTTCACCTCTCTGTGCCTTGATTTCCTCATTTGTAAAGTGGGATAGGAACGGCGTGAGAATTAAACGAATTAACACATAAAAAGCATTTAGCACAAGTCCTGGCTCAGAGTAAAACTTCCACCATTGTTAGCTGTTATTGCCCCAGGAGCTTTCCTAGGAACAGACAACGCACGCGTACAGAATCTCTCAAGGTTTCCTGTCTGGCTTTGGAATTTTGAAGCTGCGCCCCTCCCTCGTGGCATATTAAACAGCCTGTTGTGCTGCAGAAGCCTTGTTATCTCTTCAATGACATTCCCGTTCTTAGGATCATAAATAATTCCCGGACTCAAAGGAGCTGGTTTCTCCTGCACATCTCCTAGCACCAAATTACCAGAGTGGCTCCTTGCAGAAGGGGATCTTGACAAACAGCGGAGCCATAAGTCAGGCTCCTTGAAACACTTTTATGAGCGCCTTAATGAGGGAGATGAGCTGTCATCAGGAACTCGTCCATCCTTCCTGGCCACAGGAAATGAGCTCTTTGTGCTCAAAGGATTTCCAAAGCTGAGGAGCAAAGAGTTTTCAGGAAGTGGGGCAGGGATGAAAAGCTGTTGACTCAGAGAAACCTAGGGCTAAACAGCCCCCATCCTGCCATTCACCTTATAGGGTCAAATTACTCGTGGTCTTATTGCAGCAATAGCACTGAAGGGTGACTTGTGTGGGGGGTGTTAATTCCCCTTCCTTTCCGCCCATGTACACACTTGGACATCTAACCCACCGCCACTCTAAAAGATGAGGCGGTATAGAACAGTGGTTAAGAGCATAGTCTCTTGCAGCTAAAGAAGCAAGTATGAAGCCTGCTTCCATTACCTTGGAAAAGTTGCTTAATCTCTTTATGTCTCAATTGCCACGTCTGCAAAATGGGAATAAAACAGTGCTCACCTTCTAGTCTCTTGTGAAGATAAATAAGCTACCGACATAAAGTGCTTAGCACACCCTCTACTAAGCACTAGAGATGTATTTGCTAATTAAACAAAATAAACATGTAAGTTACTCCAGTACAAACAATGTACTTTGGACGCAAGCACAGCCTTAAGCAAAGTGCTCTAGGCCCTCGCCCTCTCCCCAACCAGATGCTGCCCCACCCACCCTCATCCTGATTTGCAAATAAAGGTTGACCAAGAGGAAGAAGAGTATGTTTGGGAGCTCTGGTTTGAGCCCCGACTCTGCCACCTTCCTGGTTCTGTGAACTTGGCTAAGTTTTTACATCCCCAAACCACAGTTACGTTATTTGTTTGTTCGCTTTTTAAGATTTTATTAATTTATTTGGCAGAGAGAGAGAGAGCACAAGCAGGGGGAGTGGCAGGCAGGGGGAGAGGGAGAAGCAGGCTCCCACTGAGCAGGGAGCCCAATGCAGGGCATGACCCTGGGATCAGGACCTGAGCCAAAGGCAGACGCTTGACCGACTGAGCCGCCCAGGCACTCCCATAGTTACGTTATTTGTGAATTGAGACTACTTCCCAGAGTTGCTCTGAACATTTGATCAGACAGTGTCAGGCAAGAGCTGATGGGGCTTGATCATAATCACCTTGCCCTTTTATTGAGCTATTTCTCGTGAACATCTTTGCTCTC
Organism: Ursus maritimus; assembly: GCF_017311325.1. Taxonomy (NCBI): domain Eukaryota; kingdom Metazoa; phylum Chordata; class Mammalia; order Carnivora; family Ursidae; genus Ursus; species Ursus maritimus. The sequence continues at coordinate 24,996,002 of NW_024425786.1, forward strand.
CTATAATGAAAATAACATTTATTGCGCACTTACTCTGGCCTGTGCTATATACATCATCTTATTTAATACTTACAATAAGACAGAGACCCAGAGGGATTAAGTAACTTGGCCAAGATCACAATGAAAGTCAGTGGGGGGGGGGCAGCATTCCAGCAGGACTGTCTGATTCCCAAGTCCGTGCTGGTAACCCACCATGCCCCAGGTCTCCAACTCCAGAGTGGCTCATACTACTCACGGAATGTGTGCTCTATTTCTGTAGCGTTCCTCCCCCATCCCCACGCGCAGGCTCTCCACCAGCGCCAGCAGCACCCGGCACCCTAAGTGCTCCGCGTATACTTACTGAATGAGCGTAAGTGAATGTGACATTTAATAGTGATGATAATCCCTTTTTTGGGTCTGTCCCCAGTGAGGAAGAAAAGCAGCTGGCAACCCCCCACCCCCAGCATCCTCTTCCTGCTAATCTTGTGGAAGGCCCTCTTCCTTCCCCCATGGGAGAGTCAGGGCTCTTGGTTTCAGAGATCCACAATAGACGCAACGATGACTCATCTTCAATGAACATTTGGAGAGCTGTCAGGGCCACTCGTGCTTTTTAGGGATCTGGTAACACACGTCAGTGGGGTGATTTCCAAATAATGGCCTTGGAGCCGTGTATTAGATTCCTAGGACTGCCATAACAAAATGCCACGCACTAGGTGGCTTAAAACAACACAAACTTAGTCTCTCACCATTCAGGAGCCAGATGTCCAAAATCAAGGCATCCGTAGGGTCGGTTTCTTTTCAGGGGCTCAAAGGGAGAATGCCTCCCATGCCTCTCTCCTGGCTTCTGGTGGCTGCTGGCAATCCTTGGCGTCCCTTGGCTTAGAGATACATTACTCCCATGTCTGCTTCCTCACATGACACTCTCCCTGTGTGTCTGTGTCCCAATTTCCCTCTTCTTGTAAGGACACCAGTTCTGTTGGGGTAGGGCCCACCCTAACCCAGTGTAACCTCATCTTAATTTGATTACATCTACAGACCCTATTTCCAAATAAGGTCGCATTCCCCAGTACCAGGGGTTAGGACTTGAACATATCTTTTCACCTTTTCTGGGGGACACAATTCAACCCACCACAATATGTGCAGAGGAGATGGAAAATGAAGGAAGGGGATGGAAAGAAAGGCGAGGTTGTCCATAAGGAACAGATCATACTTGCGGAATAGAGTGTGAACCAGGGTCCCCTAGGAATGGGACTAAACTTTTTCTTCTTCCAATTTCATTTTCATTCTTTCTTTTTTTTTTTAAAGACTTCATTTTTAAGTAATCTTCAGACCCAACGTGGGGCTCGAACTCATGACCCCAAGATCAAGAGTCGCATGCTCCACCAACTGAGCCAGCCAGGTGCCCTTAAGATTTTTTCTGAAAGTTGTTTCCAGCTCATAGACTCACAGTATCAGAGCTGGAAGGGACCTCAGAGGTTCATTTGTTCATTCAACAAACATTTATCAAATACTCTTTCAACGGCTGGGCATTCAGAGAGAAAAGAAATGGTCTGAGAGAATTGAAGCCCGGGGAGGGAGTGTGAATTGTCTAGGATTATATCAAAGTAGAGTACGGCCAAGGACAGAATGGGGGAGCCCAGGGCCTAATCTTGAGCCCTTTTGAGACTACCCATCCCCTGGGCTTAAACCTCTGTTGTACAGACAGATCTTGTTTTTTGTTTTTGTTTTGTTTTTTAAGATTTTATTTATTTGACAGAGAGAGAGAGCAAAAGCAGGGGCAGCAGCAGAGGGAGAGGAGAAGTCTCCCCACTGAGCAGGGAGCCCGATGTAGGGGTTAAATCACGACCTGAGCCAAAGGCAGAGGCTTCACCAACTGAGCCACCCAGGCGCCCCCAGATCTCCGTTTTTAAAAAGCTGTTAGCTCCCCCAGACTTCCATAGGCTGGTCCTGTCATTGAGGGATTTTGGAACCTTGGACAAAGCTAGAACCATCTCTTATCTGAAAGTACAATCCTGCAACCTTTTTTCTTTCTGAACCAATTCTTTGGCTAATCTTTGAGGCATCATCTTCCCTGGATGCCACGGCAGAATCAGGCATACAGAAACTCCTCGAGGGCGGAGACGGCGTCTTCTTCATCTTGTCTGTCCCCAGTGCTGACACAGAAACCGTCATGGAATCGGCGCTAGCCATGTGCTCAGTGAATGCAAGAACACTGCTCCAGTTAAGACCAAGAGCTGATTCCTGCTCACTATTTCGACGTTCCATGCCCAGGGATGGTCGCAGAGATGGTTTAAGGTCCCCGACTTCCACTCTGAAAGTCACAGTTCTTTTGACATGACTATTCCATTTGTTACTCCGTCATTAGAAGACATGGCATCTTGCTCCCATTATCAGTGGCCGATCCGAATATTGTCTGCCTTGAGCTGTCATCCTGTGAGACGTCAGCCTGGAGCAGGGAGACTGAAAACTGGGGCAGCCTGGGGTCAGAGATGGGGTCAACCCAGCAGGAGTTGTCAGATCAGAGCAGGGGTGAGAAGGAGGTCAGATGAGAGATCAAAGTCCAGGAACTAGGCAGGTATACAGTCAGGCCCGGCGCTTCCGAGAATGGTGGCCCGCGGCTGGAGCCCCTTTGGAAAGTGTCGCATAGGCCGGTCTCCTGAGCTGGCCTTCGGCTCACAGGTCTCTAGAGGGTTCTTTGTGATTGATCTGGGTTTGGGTTCCCTCCTCACAAAGAGGAGGCCTCCCCCGCAGGCCTCATGTTCACACGATCAGACAAGCTCGAAAATCCTGGAGGCAGCCTCATTTGCTCTAGTCGTGGCCCCAGGCTTGCTGCTACTTTTTAGACCCACGGTCTTAGGTCTGACTCTGGCTGTGCATCAGAATCACCTGAGAAACTTGGTCAAATGCAGATTCCCAGGTCCCACCCCAGAAAGTCTGATTCTCTAGGTCTGGGCTGGGCTGCTGATATCTTGAGAGGCTGTACGGTGCGGGGGGGGGGGGGGGGGGGGGGGGGGGGGGGGGGG
>NW_024425786.1:24999013-25212056 GCF_017311325.1 Ursus maritimus
GCGAGGGGGGGGCGCTGGAGCCAGGCTGCTTAGATTTGCAACTGTTCTGCCACGGGGTGCATTTCTTAACCTTCCTGTGCCTTGATATCTTATCTATAAAAGGTAATAATAATATTCAGCTCATTGATTTAACGTGAAAATTATTTAATACATGCCCAGTCTGAAAATACGAAGTGCTCAATAAATGTTGCTTACTATTATAATCTTTCTTTTTACCAAACTACAAGTGATTTAGAAGCACAGTCCTCCCTCCCTCTTTCCTTCCTTCCTCCCTCCTTTCCTTCCTTCCTTCCTTCCTTCCTTCCTTCCTTCCTTCCTTCCTTCCTTCCTTCCCGAGTACTCCTACCTTCTAAGACCCTTGCTAGACACACACAGTCCTCCCCAGTTTACAGTCTAACAGGGAAGCCAGGCCTGGGAAGCACAGTTCTACTCACTGCCTCCCAAACCCTCACTGGGGTCTGCAGCTCCGGGCTTCCCTTTTGGTGTCCCTCCGGCATAATGACCTTCATTTGTTCCTTGAAACGGAGCAAAATGGAAAGAACATAGAAGTCATTTAGACCCGGTGTGCCGTTTTCTAGCTAAGTTGACATTGGACAAATCACATGTAGAAGGTACCTGTGTCTAGGGCTTGCTCGTATCCGTGTTCTAGGAACGGTTCTGCCTCCCCTGTAACCACAGGGCCAGGAGAAGGGCAGTTAAACACACCTGTGATTCCACCCCTCACGCCAGGCCACAGATTATTGGTCGGGGCAAGCAACAGACCCAAACTGAGCCAATCACCTCCCATCTCCAAGACCCCGGAATGGAGCTCAAGCCTTGCTGCTTGCCTTTGGCTGCTCTCTTGAATGGAGGTGATACTAGGAGCGGTTGGCGGTGGACATTTTCCACCATGCATATCAGGAAAAAGAACCAGTCAGTCTGCAGCAAGAAAGAAAAGCAAAGCCGATGGCTGGAGTTTTCAGGGTGCTGAGGTTCCTGACTGCCTCCCTATGCTTCCCTAACCTTGGATTCTGTGACACATCCTCTTTTCTTATAGTAGATTCTTCCTTGTGTTGAAGTCAGATGGAGGGCATCTCTCACTTTCACCTGGTCGAGCAACAGGGTCTTCCATGTTCAAGAGATCAGTTTTTCAGGGGCTGCTCAAGGAAGAAGAAAATTCAAGTCTGGAGTCTTGGGACCGAACTGTTTCTGCTCCTACTTTGAATGAGCTTTTGGGTCAGACAACTTTATGAGCAAAGTGATTCTGGTCTTAAATGCTAGAGGGGGGCTGGCCAGGTCTTTCATGGGAGGGACCCCTATTTCTTAGTTAAGGAGGGATCTCCTGAGAGCCATAGTCTCTCCTGCCACCTGGTCCTGTTCTGTGCTTTTATATTTGCAATTCCAAATTGAGCTGAGTTTCCCCCACATACCTGGAACTGGTTACCAGGATTTGTCTATCTCTCTTGGGGATGGGGTTTGGGGTGAGCAGGAAGGTGAAGTGCAACTGTTCCTGTTCTAGTATGTTCTAAGCTTCTGGTGTTTTCTTTATCTCAGGCCTGCCTCTCCTAGGGTGTCACAGTGCTGATTGATGCTACCTTCCCCGGCACCCCTTTTGATCAGCTAGATAAGAGTTCCTCCGGTTTATAAACAGGAATGACATTTAGCTAGCTTGCACCAGCACAGCCTCAAAAGCTGTATATATATTTAGTAAAATATATATTTTTTATTGTTTGTTGCTCCAAGTCCCCTAAGCGCCCCTCCAGCTCCCTTTAACCCTAGTTTCTTCCCTGGGATCCCTCAGACCTCGACACCATCCAGCAGCTAAGAGGTTGATATCAGGCATAGCAAGGACCTCCCACCTGCTCCCCGCTCCAGAACTCTGGCTTCAACACTTGGCATGCTTTCTGATGGGTTCCTGCCTCTGCCTCACTAGTTAGATATTTTAAATATGCTCCTGTTTACAGGTAAGGTTTAAAGAAGCTAGCTAACGCAGTTCATTTGTTTAACACATTTTTATTGAATGGCTGCTCTGTGCGGGTCCTGGGTTCAGTGCTCAGGACACGATGCTGAGCAAAAAGAATGGAGGTTGTGAATTAGTGCACACACAGATGAAAAATTAGGAGATAAGTAGATAAATATGTAATAAAAACCTGATTAGGGTACAAAAAGGAAGACCAGGGTGCTGTGAGAGAGGACCATACAGAGACCCACGTTTAGAGGCCTCTGAAGGGCTTCAGGCACTAATCAGACAAAGCGAGGCAAGAACTGCTCAGGCCCAGAGGGCACAGCGTTTGTGAAGAACGTGGTGTTAGGTGGACTTGCCCAAGGTCACCAAGGGACAGGTTCTGGGTGCTGTCTGACTCTGAAGTCTGCGTTCCTTCTTTCCTCCTGGATTGCCTTGCAGGGGGGAGAGGGGGCGGTGCTCATCCAGCCGCCTTTCCTAGATCCTTGGGTGTGGACATCAGGTCTCCTGCAAATCACCTCTGTCCTGTCTATACTACAAATTACTGCCCTTGTGATATAGGGCACAGCCATGCCTCAGCCAGAGGCCCCCCGCCACCTCAGCGAGTGCCTCTTTCACCAAACTGGGCCATCTCGCCACAAGAGAGACAAAATGAATGGCAAAGATACGGGATGGACGGGTATAATGTTGCCCAGTGTTGCGAGTGTATTTGGTATCACTGCACGGTGCACTTAGAAATGGTTAAGATAGTACATTTTACGTCATGTGTACTTTACCGCAATGCAAAGGAATATTCCACAAAATGCATAAGAATGGTCTCTTACAACCTAAGCTCTGCGGGAGGGACGGGGAAAGAGCTTTCGTTCCTCAGCCGCACACAGTGTCTGCCTCTGGGCTCGGTTCTCCTCGCAGCTCCTCTGAAAGCAGCTTTGGGCCTGATCCGCCATCCAGCCCCTGCACCCCTGGGCATAGCCGAGGAGCCCAGGCGGAGGCGTCCGGCCCAGGGCAGGCAATCAAGAGCAAGAAAGAGGCAAGCAAACTGAGTTGCACTCACAAATTTGAACCAAGGAGGACGTCTTGTAGAGCAAAAGGCGAGGAGGTGCTCAGGAGTGAGAGAAGGCGGCAGAGGCAACACCAAGAGACAGTGGCCCCAATGTGCCGGAGAGTCCTGATTGCCTTTCAGGACCTGTCACCCTCGGTGCGGGCAAATGTGCAACAGCGGGCTCTCTGGCAGGTTGGGGTGGGGAAGGGGAGTCCGAATTTGTAGTGCTTGCCAACTTCTGCTGTGTAAATACTCCCACTCAGGCCAATTTCAAGTCATGTCAACGAATATGGAACTGGGAGGGGGCCACACATGTGATTGGCTCTCCTGAGTGCATATAAGCCAACTCCGAACGCCACCGAATTGTCCCCTTCCTTTTTTTTTTTTTTTAACTGATACAAAGTGCATTTTGTGTTTCATCAGGGCTCGTGGTCACATGGCTGGACACTGGCTGTGATCTCCAGCCGCGCCCTACATGACGCACCCAAGGTCATGTAAGGAAGATCTGGTCAGTGGTCTGAGCAGCTTCTCTGTACATCCTTAAAGGAGCAACAGCCGTCCCTGCTCCCTCTCCTCTCCTTCCTGCAGGCTGGAATGTGGACGTGGTGCAGAGGAGAACAGCGTGGAAGGTAGCAGGGCCAGCAGGTTGGAGGGAACCTGGATCTTTGGGCAGCCACGGAGCTGAGCTGCCTAAGCACCCTGGACCATCATCTGTTTCAGGAGAGAAGTAAATGTGTTCCTTATTTAAGACATGTATTTATTTATTTATTTATTTATTTATTTAGTGGTTGTTGTTTTTAAAGATTTTATTTATTTATCTGTCAGAGAGAGGGACTGAGAGAGAGCAAAAGCCGGGAGAGCAGCAGGCAGAGGGAGAAGCAGGCTCCCCACCGAGCGAGGAGCCCGATGTGGGACTCGATCCCAGGACCCTGGGATCATGACCAGAGCCGAAGGCAGATGCTTCACTGACTGAGCCACCCAGGCGCCCCAAGCCTTTTATTTTGGAGTCTCTTATTAGGGCAGCTCATCTGACTATTAGCTCTAGGACTACCTGGGATTTGGTGCGTTTTGTGGATATCATTACCACAAACCCTAGCCTCTGTTTCAAGAAGTCCCAAATGAGTCTGTTTATATTATAAGCAAAAGATTATTAGTCGGCATTTGCGAGGCTCTGCCCCAGAAACCACCCCGCCATCTCAACGGCTGACGACAACAGGGGTTTGTTTCTTGTTCATGCTACGTGACAGCTGCAGGTCCTTGAGGTTCTGTTCTATATGTGTTCCCATTCTGTGTCTCAGCCTGAACGAGTGGCCCCTCCATCAGGCCAGAGACAGAAGAGAAAACGCCATGGCCGAATCTTGGAATGACTCTTAAAGCTTCTGCTGGGATGTGGCATAGGTCACATCTATTCATGTTCCATTGGCCAAAGGAAGCGATTGTCCTGGGTGGACGCCAAGGGGGCCGTGAAGTACGGTCCCCCCACAGAGAAGCACTGCAAGTCTCATTGCTGTGGGCAGAGACGGATTGTCCTTTCGCTGGGAGTGCAGCAAATAGCTGGGAATAATAATACAGTCCATCGCAAGAGCCTAAAGCAAAAAAAACATGCATTCTGCCAGGACAGATGTTATTCTTGTTCCCGTTTCGCAGGTGAGAAAACTGAGGCTCAGAGAATATAAGGGCCACACCAGCATATAGTCTTATACTACTCTCAGAACCGCAAATTCTGAGAAGCTCATTTCAATTTTTCTGTTACGGATCATGTTGTTGTTAATAAAACCTTGTAGATAAGTCTGGAAGGCCCTCTGCCTTGTGCGTATTTGTGTTTTTAAAAGATTTATTTATTTATTTGAGAGGGAGAACGTGTGGGGAGGGGGACAGAAGGAGAGGGACAGAGATTCTTAAGCAGACTCCATGCTGAGCGTGGGGCTCGATCGCAGACCCTGAGATCAGGAACCGAGCGGAAACCAGAGCGGGATGCTAAACTGACTGTACGACCCCGGTGCCCCAAGACCCTCCGCCTCGTACGGTGCATTTCTGAAAGCCACGCTCTGGAGTCTGTGAAGAGCTCACTTCAGCTCAGCATGGAGAAAGAGAGGAAGAGGCTGCAGACAGTAGAGGGAGGAGGTCGGGGGACTGGTCCAGGTGCTCTGCCACTAAATCACTGTGTGTCTGCAAGAAGGTCTTTAACCTCTCTGGGTCTCTGTCATCTCTGTCGTTTGTACATGGAAGAGCTCCGGGTACAGCTCAGAGTAGGCAATTAATAAGGTTTATCTGGCTCTAAGATGCGAATATCTAATTTCACTCTTCCCAGTGGAACTTTGGGGTCCCTCTTAAGAAGCCTTGCTCTTTATTTGAAAACTACCTCAAAAGATACCCTTCTATGTTTCTTCATCCATCCATCCATCCATCCATCCATCCATCCATCCATCCCCTCAGGCATTCGTCAAAGGTTTGTGGCTTGTCCTCTGTACCAGGCTCTGTGTTAGGTCCTGGGGGAGCAGAGATGGAGCAGACGCGGTCTCTTGCCTCTAGGACTTCGCAGTCTATCTAAGGAGATAGAGATACACAGAATGGTGAAGCCTGCAATGAGTTGTTCTAATCACAGAATGGGGCGGTCAGAGCCATAGGGGAGTCTGCACAAAGAGGCTGCCCCAGGCCAGGGAGGAAGCGGCCCCCTCAGCACAGGTGCGGTCCACCTAGTGAGGGGAGAAGAGGGGAGAAGAGCTCAGACAGGGTCCTGTGGGATGTGCGGGAGCAGGCATCCAGCAGGCCGCGGACAGCTGGGTCCGAGGCTGGGGCGGGGAGGGAGCTGTAGGGCTGGGATGTGGCTAGGGCGCCTTTCACTGAAGAGGATCAAGGAAGCCAGGAAAGTATAGGAGGTTGTGATTTCGTTTCTGTACACTGTCCCTAAACTCCCAGTGGCCTGACCGCACAGACCGGCCACACACACCCACCTTTCCCGGGGAGGGCCCTGCAGAGGACTGACCTAAACTGGGTGCAACAGTGTACAAGTCGGCCCCGATAGGAACAAACGTGCAACACCAATTCCGTTTTATGGCCTTGTCTGATGCTAGAACACGTAGAGAGGTCACCAGGTCATCCTCGGTGCAGCGGGGACATAAATCAGGCAGAGCCCTGCTTCCTGAGGCCCCAGCCGAGGAGGACAGGACCTGTCCGCCTCTAACTGGGATCAATTACAGGCCACTGCCCTGCCGGCCCAAGCTTCCTTCCACCGATTCGTGGAGGCCTGGCCCCAGGAGGCCTGGCAGAGAAGCAGCTCGTAGGCTGTGTCTGTGACAAGATGCAGAGCTCTGACCCGGACGGCGTGAAGGAGGGAGCTACTTGTCTAAGTGAAGAAGGCAACGATGATAAGGGAATGGTATCTACCTTCACCGAATGCACTGGGCCAAGCACGATCCCGAGCGCCTTATCCGCATTCTTCCATTTTAACGTTGCAGTAACTTTCTGAGGTAGGTTCTCGTGCTGACCTCATTTTACAGATGAGGAAACTAGGCTCGGTGAGATTGACTTGCTCAAGGCCACCCACTCAGGAGGTGGCAGAACCCCAATCCAAAACCAAGCCTGTCTGCCCCCTGAAGCCGAGCTCGAAAGCGTGGCCAAGAGATGACAGCCGGCCTAGACAGCCTGTCCTTCGGAGTCAGATAGGCTTGGATTCGAATGTGGGCCCTGCCAACTTCTTAACTGTGTGATCTGAAGAGGTTACTGAACTTCTGAAGCCTCAGTTTCCACATCTGTAAAATGGGGGAAACAGAACGTCTTTTGCGACGTTGTGACAAAGGTTAAGAAGAATATATATAAAGTACATAGGAGTGCTCAGGTGGTGGGATTATTTTATCCTCAGCGCCACCCTTATCCTTGCCTCGTGCCGTTGCTTACCACGCTCGAGTAAACGGAAGAGTATGGTGCAAAGGCTTGCAAGCATGAGAGAGGCTTGCACATTGGTGGACCCGAGCATGGGCTAACCTGGTGGAAGTGGAAGGAGGGGTAAAGTAACAGAATAGAGATTCAAACGATAGACAGAGGCTGCTTCATGCAAAGTTGCCTGTAAACCTTGAGGATTTAGGGCTGCATTCTGAAGTCAATGAGGAGCCATTGAACAATTAGAAGCAGGTCGGGGAGTGTAGTTGACTTGCAGCCCATCTTATTCTCCCTAGTCCCCCAGTGCATACAGCAGTGCCTAGAACGTAGTAGGTCTTCAAAAATCTTTGTTGAATAAATTTGCCCAAAGTTACTGCTTTATCTAGGCCTGCTCGATTACGAGAAACAAGTGTGCAGTCTTTTTGGCCCAGGGACAGATGGTGTATTGTAAAGGATAACTATGGATGCCAGCTGTGGAGGACCGAGAACAGAGACAGGAGCTGGGACATCATCCTGAATCCCGGTGGCTGCAGATTCTCAGCAGACACGACGCCCGGGTCATCGCAGGCACCACCTGCCTGCACCTCACGTGCCTGCTCCTTTCCCACCTGCCGGTCACTCTCATTCTTAGTTTTGGTTTGCCCATGGTCCGCGGTAGCCCCACTGGCTCTCTCTACACTGTGAACTTTCCAACTTAGATCCTTTGGTAAGTGGCTTCTTATTTGTTTCTTACTTCAAAATCGGAGAGAGACAGTCTGATGGGCTTACACTCATCTTTTCCTGCAGCAGGAATCAGAATGAGGAAGCTATGAGTCCCTGAATAACATCAGGATTCTGCGAGATAAAAAGGAGGGAGGGCAGACAGCTGTGGGAAATGCAATCAATAGCGAACGCTGCATTGCCCAAATAATTATTTAATTGCAAGTTGTGATACGTGCTTTGAAGGAGAAGTACAGGGTGCTATTAGAGAGTGTAAGAGGATCTAAATTAGAGTGGGGTGAGGTAGGCTTTAAGAGGCCTACTGATTGACTGCTCTTGAGTCAATACTCTATTACTTAGGGTACAGGTTAAGCTGCCGAAACCAAGTCCCAGAGTACAATAACTTAAATGAGACGTAAGCTTATTTTTCTCATGTGAAAAGTCCAGATATGAGTAGTTCACGGCTGGCAGGGCCAACTCTGTTCCAGAGAGTTCTCTGGGACCTAGGTTGGTGGCTTGATGCTACTATCTGTAAAATGAGGCTCCCATCTCTGCATCCATGGCACCGAGGGTAAGGCCAGGAAGCTGCCACATCCCTTCTGCTCACCTCATAAGTCACAGTGCCACACTTAGCTGCGGGAAATCTGGGGGCGGGGTGTAGAGTCCAGCAGGGCAACTGTGTTCTCTGTTCCAACTTGCGGGGGGGGGGGGCAGGGTGTGAGAAAAAGTAAGAGGGAAAGGAGCCCACAGAAGGAAGTTCAAAGTCTCTGCTACTAGGACCCTGCCCTTGGGGGAGGAGATGGAGGACTTTGGGGTCCAAATAGTTCAATGCAGTGGGGAAGTCCTGTAAGATGAGGTTGGAAGTTGCCCATTGGGTTTGGCATTTAAGAATTTCCTTGGCCCCAGAAGGGTGGGAGTGAAACTGCAGTGGGTTGAGGATAAAAAATGAGGATATGGAGTATAAGTAAGGATAAGTAAGTAAGGATAAGAAGTGTAAGGTAGCTCTTTTGGAGGAGAAGGGAAGGAGGGGCAGAAATAGCCAACTCTAGAACAAAGGAGGGTGTTGCCTCCCCCGCCCCCCCACCTCCTCCTTCTTCTTCGCACTGGGAAAACTCTGAGAACAGTTATAAGCAAAGAGGAGTACTTCCATAGAGGAGAGTTCAAAGATGTGGAAAGAGGAATTAGCTCCCTGGGCTAGATAGAGACAGCTGTCAGAGCAGACAGGAGGGCTGGGGGCCAAGAGCAAAGATGTAGAGATGAGCCTTGAACAGAAAGAGAAATATGGCTTCTGGGACGAGGAAGATGGTGAGGATGACTAGTGAAGTGGTTATACTTGTGGATGTGAGATGGGGTGTGGTCCCCCACAATTCCTGCCTAATGGCTCCCTTTTCTCAGTAAACCAGGGGGTTCTTGGCACAGAAGAGCTGTTGGCAAATAGCTGATCAGGAAAGAACGTATTGTGCATATGTATAAGTTAGATTCAGAGTCACATGGCTTTGACCCGCATATCCGCAGCCTACCCAAACCACCTCAGTCTGGCGTGGAGGAAGTACTGGGCTCTCAGGAAGAGCCTGGCTCCCAAAAGAACTGGAAAACTCCATTCTGTCAATAGTGTCTTGGACCACAGCAGAGGAGGCATGGAGGAAATGTAAGGAGTCAGCAGTTGTGAGCAATCCCTGGGGACTCAAGAATTCTAGAAGACTGAAAGGGAACTGAGTTTGTGCAGTGACTCAGATGTGGGGTTACTGAGCTGCCAATACTCAGATCTAAATTGTATCATGAGATCATTCCTTCAGGCCCTTGAAGCTTGGGGGACATCTGAGTTATGTTTTGGAGAATGGAACAGTCAGAATCCCACAGAAAATAGTTGACACACTCCAATTAGGTAATTTGAGAAAAGTTTAATGAAGGGTCTTTACAAAGATGTGGGCAGAGTTTGGGGAACCCATAAAAGTTGTGTGAAATCTGGGGCTATCCTGATGGCCTGGATGTCTGGGGGGAAAAGAGCAGTTGCCTGAAGCCACAGGGGCCAGCAGGAGCTGAGACCCTCAGTGAGGAATGCAGCAGCCCAGGGCAGCCCCGCAGGGAGGGAGTCAGGGGAAGGCAAACCCTGCCTCCATTCTCCTCCACCCTCCCATCTCCTGCCAGAGTTCCCATTGGCTGAACCCCACAGGAAGCCAGAAGACAGGAATACTCATGGATGTGGTTTGTGGAGGTCTGTCACCTGGTGTACAGGACAGGGCGGAGATGGGTGGAGAGTGGCCTGGGTGGGAAGAGATAGGAAGCTTCCCCAGGATTCTGTGTGGATGCACACACATGTAGCAGGGACTCCATATTCTTACCTGAGTATCTGAGTTCTCTCTGTGACAGTAACAGAAGAGCCAGGGGCCTTACCTCTGAGGGTGGAATGGACCTCCAGGAAAGGGAAACATGCCTATTCTGATTTAAAAGGGGGCTGAAGAGGGAGCTCTTGAGAAAAGAACTTGAACTTGGGGTTCAGGTATGAACAGGTGTGTTTGGCAAACTGGGAGGGAAAGGGTGCGTGCCCGAGGGTAAATTGCAGGAAAAGAGTCTGCATTCCTCATAGAATCCCTTCAGCTGCATACCCAGGGCGGGAGGCAGAAGAGCAACTCCCCGTGTCTTTATCCCCCAAACCTCAGAGTACTTTACCTTCCTTATGTGGACGAAGGCACTTTGCAGATGTGATTGAGCTAAGGCTTTAGAGATGGGGGAGGTTATCCTGGATTATGCAGGCAGACCCAATGTAATCACAAGGGTCCCCGTAAGAGGAAGGCAGGAAGGTCAGAGTCCGGGAAGGAGATGTGGTGACAGAAGCAGAGGTTGGAATGATGTAGGGCCATGAGCCAAAGAACGTGGGTGGCCTCTACGAGCTGGAAAAGGATGGTAATGGATTGTCCCTCAGGGCCTCCAGAAGGACCTGCATACCCATTGCAGTCTTCTGCTCTCCAACCCTGTGAACGTATGGATGGTGTGTTAAACCCCTAGGATTGCAGTAATCCGTAACACAGCAATGTAAAATTAATATGCCAAGTTACTGCGTAGTCCCTTAAACACAGGCACTTGGTGGCGAGCGGTTGAATGCACGAAGGAACCTGAAATGAAGAATTGAGCCTCCACGCAGAGTTGGAATGATACAGACGGGTCATGGCTCCAGCTCCAGCATCTGTGTATCCATAGATATAGACAAAACAGAACAACAGTCTAAATAATGTGCCACCTGGGACTCAGCAGTGATTCCCGGCGAGGGGAGAGACGTAGCGGAGGGGAGACCTGTTTCTCTATCCTCCTAGGAGTGAAAAGGCAGGGGGAGTAGGTGGGGAACAGACAGTGACCAGCAGTCTGGCAGAATCTTAAGAGGCATTCAGAGGCCAGCCCTACCAGGTGAGCATCTGCCCACGTGATACCCAGGGCAGAGCGGAGGAGGCAGCATGAGTAGCAGCTTCGACTGCCGTGGAAGCACGCGTGGGACGATGCTGGGACTCCCACAGATGCCAAGGGCAGAGTGAGCTTGTGATGATTCTGAGCCCAGCAGTTGCCCGCGTTAGGATGGTGCAGTACTGAGCCAGCGACATGTATGCGCAAGTGGTATCCTGGCCTCTTTCTTCCCTGCGGGCGGACGGCGTCTGTGAGCATCTAAGTCATCCCCGTAACACGAGGGAAGGAGCCTCCTGCCACGATACGCCATCCCGGGGGCTCGGAGTGCGGCTGGGCCTGGGGGGCCGTGGGAAGGAAGGTCCAGGCAGCAGATCAAAATCTGGGAAGACGTTTACAAAGCACGGTTGCAGTTTTCACTTCTTCCCCCACCAGATGATCGCCTACTGTGCGTGCCGTGCCCGGCCGTCCAGCAGGCTGGGCAGTGGCCCACAGCAGCTGTGCTGGCAGGAGCGGCTGTGGGAATCAGGCTTCGAAGGATGGGTCAGCTCAGCAGGAGTGCGGAGAGGGCTGAGGGTCAGCAAAACGGCAGGGCTTCTGTGGGAAAGGACTTGTCCTTGAACTTAAGTGAGGTGTGCTTGGGAACCAATGAAAGTTGGTGGATACATTTCCAGGGAGCTGGTGACCATCTGATCACTCTGAAATCACTGCCCCAAACTCACACCAATTGTTCCAGCTCCTCCCCTCTCTCCCCTCTCCGTTGGCGGGTGGTGGTGGCCCCCTTTCTCCTCATTCCCCTGGGACCGTACTGCTGAGAGGTACTGGGTCCTGCGTATTTGTAGCAAGTAGCCCTCAGACCTCAATAGAGATGTGGGAGAAGCTCTTCCCCATGGGAAGGTTTGGGGTCCTGCTTGGATAAGATTGGGTGAAGTAAGTCCCTGCAGCCCAAGGAGGAAAGGGCTGTTTGGCCAGAAGGAAAGTATGAGAAAAAGCATAGAGACATAGCTGGATAACGCGTGTTGAAGGAGTTTTATGGAGTGGGAGCAAAGGGGGCACCTGATCGAGGCGGGGGATGTGAAAGGAGGCCTGGAGCCAGATGATGGCTGTGAGGTGTCACGGGTAATGCTACCTGCTGCTGGAAGGAGTCAGAGGCTGGCCTGAGATGACCGCCAAGCTCAGAAGGACTGTAGCTGGAGTCATGAGATGAGCTCAGGATGTGTACGACTAGCGGTCCATTTCTGTAGATGGCTTTCCAGCGTACAGAATGCTTTCACGACTTCCCACGGTTGTAGCGTTCTATCACCGCACAACACACAGACCCAAAACAGCCACGTTCAATTTGCTTGCAGACCTGTGATTTGGGCAGCCCTTGGCAGGGACAGCCTGTCTCTGTTGCACGCGGCATCAGCAAGGACAGCTGGAATCCTCTGAAGACCCTGTCACTCAAACGTCTGGCACTGGATGCTGGGACATTAGCTGAGGCTGTGCCTTAGAACACCTGCGTGGCCTCTGCTGGTGGCATGGGCTTTTTCACAACAGAGTGGCTAAGATCCAAGTGAGTGTCCCCAGAGTGAGAACAAGACAGAAGCTTTTCTAACGTAGCCTTGGAAGTCACATTGCATCACTTGGGCATTTGAGTTGTTAGCAGCGGGTCGCTAAGGTCTGCCATATGCAAAGGGAGAGGAATTAGACTTTACCTTTGCTTTGGAGTAGGGTCAAAAAATTGTGGACGAGTTTTAAAAACACCATACCCTGGGGCGCCTGGGTGGCACAGTGGTTAAGCGTCTGCCTTCGGCTCAGGGCGTGATCCCGGTGTTCTGGGATGGAGCCCCACATCAGGCTCCTCCGCTAGGAGCCTGCTTCTTCCTCTCCCACTCCCCCTGCTTGTGTTCCCTCTCTCACTGGCTGTCTCTATCTCTGTCGAATAAATAAATAAAATCTTAAAAAATAAATAAATAAAAAAATAAAACACCATACCCTGAGAAGTTGGCCCAACTCGGTCAATGTTCCAGAGAAGCTGGTGGCTTGCTGAGATCACACAGGCACCAAGGGACAGAACCAGGCACATTATGATATACCTGTGCACACATGCGTGCATGCACACACACACACACACACACACACACCCCACACCTCGCACTTGACATTATTTGCTGTCCCTACTAGGCTCTCTCATAATCATGTTAAACTCAACATTTCAAAAGTCGAACTCTTAACTTCTCTAAACCTGTTCTCCCACAGTCTTGGTGTCACCCTTGACTTTCTTTTCTCTCACATCCCCCCTCAAACCCATGAGACAATGTCGCAAGTTCTGCCTTCAAAGTGCTGCCAAAATCTAATCACGCCTTTCCTTCCTCCCCCAAGTTGGCCATCATGGTCCAAGATGGCGTCATCTCATGCCTGAATTTTTGCAGTAGCTCCTTGCGTGTCCCTAAGCTCCTGTTCTCATGGTCCCGCTGCTACCCTCAGCCATTCTGCTTTCATCACGGCAGCCTCAATGATTCTTTTAGAGTAGAAATCAGGTGGTGTCACCCCTCTTCTGAAAGCCCTACACTGAAACCCCCATCTCACTCAGCGCTGCCAAAGTTCTTACAATGGCCTCTCTGGCCTCATCTCCTACAACTCTCCTAGCTCATTCCACTTCAGCCACCTTGGCCTCCTGGCTTTTCTTCTAACAGGCCAGGCCTACTCCCACCTCAGGGCCTTTGCACTTGCTCTTTCTTTTGCCTTGAGTGCTCTTCTCCAGAGAGCAGCATGGATCTCTCTCTCATTCTTCAGGCTTCTGCTCACGTGTCACCTCATTAGAGGTGGTCTTCCTGGACCATGCTATTTAAAATTACAAACCCATCCCTCCCCTGGTTCTCTCCAACCCCCTTCATGGCTTTATCTTTCTCCATAGAACTCATGATTATAAAACATACTGTATATTTACTTAAAATAGTCTTTTCTGGGGCGCCTGGGTGGCTCAGTTGTTGAGCATCTGCCTTCGGCTCAGGGTGTGATCCTGGCATTCTAGAATCGAGCCCCATGTCAGGCTCCTCCGATGGGAGCCTGCTTCTTCCTCTCCCACTCCCCCTGCTTGTGTTCCTTCTCTCGCTGGCTGTCTCTCTCTCTCTGCCAAATGAATAAATAAAATCTTTAAAAAAATAATAAAATCATCTTTTCTCACCCATTAGAAGTGAGCTCCACAGCTCAGAGGTGTTATGTTTTGTTCGCTGTTTATTCCCTACCACCTAGGGCAGTGCCTGGTCCATAGCAGTCTCTCATTTGTTGGGCGAATAACTGAAAACTACCATTTTGCTTCTATGAACTTCTTACCTTTCTAAAAGCCGTGGTTTGTGTGTTGTGTTGCACTAGTAACACAGCTTTCATTATTTCGATGTGATCCTCTCTAACCTCACAGAATGATTTGCTCTTAGATTCTATTTCTTTTCCCTCCTCCTCCTCCTCCTCCTCCTCCTCCTCCTCCTTCTGCTTCCCAAATTATGGCCTTTTGTAATTGTTGGCAAGACTTCAAAGTGTTTTGCTTTGTTTTGCCCAAAGCCATGTTATCTGCTAAGAAAATACAATGGGAGAACAGAACCTCTTCATGGCCTAGGAGAATTGTTTTGTCTTAGGCAAAAACTTCCAAAAGTAGTAACCCATATGCAAAGCCATTAGGTTTGTAGGATTAACTCATGGTTAGTAAAAAGACACGCACGCACGCACGCACGCACGCACGCCCTCAATGGTGAGGTAGAGCTCACCAGGCAAAGGGAGCGGCTCTTTCAAAGATCCTTTGGTGGAGGTGGGCCTGGTCCTTCTGATGAACAGAGAGAAGGCCAAGTGTGGCTATAAGAGAGAGAGGGAGAGGGAGACAATGAGAGAGAGAGAGAGAGCAAGAGCAGGAGTTGTATGGACAGTATTCAGTGATGGCAGAGAGGCTGTTAGGGACCAGTTCAAGGAGGCCATTGTCAGTCAGAGTAAGAAATTAAGTTTTTATTCTATAAAGGGGGCGCCTGGGTGGCTAAGTCGGTTAAGTGTCCAGCTCTTGATTTCGGCTCAGGTCCTGGTCTCAGAGTCCTGCGATCAAGCCCCACATTGGGCTCTGCACTGGGCATGGAGCCTGCTTAAGATTCCCTCTCTCCCTCTCCCTTGGCCTCTCCCCCTTTCTCTCTCTCCCTCTCTCTAAAAAAAAAAAAATGTGGTGGGTAGCCATAGCCATTGAAGGGCTTAATCAGGAGAGCGATACGATCTGGTTTATACTTTTAGAAGCTCACGCTGGATCCTGTGTGGAAGATGGGCTGCAGAGGGCAGGAGTGAAAGCAGACAGAGTCAGGGTACCATTGCCATCATGTAGACAAGAGATGGAACAAACTGGGCAGAGGCAGGATAGGTTCTGAGGTGGCATCACCAGGGCAGGCTGCTGGGAGGGAGCAGAGGGGGGAATGAGCAATGACCTTCAGATCTGTAGGTCCAGCAACTAAGTGGGTGGTGTCATGCAATGTACTGAGATGTTCCTAAAATGGAGACACCCGGAGGAAAGCAGGTTGGGGCAGGCACGGCAGGCCAGGAAATCAGGAATTTGTTTTGGTTAAATTGAGTTCCAATCGCCTATTTGACCTCCAAGTGAAGATGACGAAAAGATAGTTGGGTGTAAGTCTGGAGCTCAGGGGAGAGCTCACTGGTGGTGATGCAGTTTTCCAAAGTCATTAGCAAATATGACAGATGGTATTTAAAAGCCATGGGACTGGGTGACATCACCCAGGGAGAGACCGCAGAGGAGAGGAGGGAGCTTGGGGCTTCCCTGGGAATAGGCCCGTGTTAGGCAAAGTTGTATGGGAAGCGGGGGTCTGGGGAGAGCAGCTCTGCTGAGGGCATGCCCTGTTGGTGTTCAGACCCAGGGTCCAGTGACAAGTGACAACTGCAATGAATGGGTGGAATAGGTGAGAATTCTCAGAGATCCTTGGAAAAGGGAACCTGGTAAGAGACCAGATTTCCTAAAGTCTTTCTGGATTGAGAGCTCAGATTGTTGCTGCTTCCTCACTAAAGGGAAGTGAGGACTGAGCACAGCTGAAACAAGAAGACATCTGGGTCATTCCTCTTTTCATGGGTTTGTCACCTACCATGAGCCTCTCAAGGGCAGAAACTCTGCCCCCTGGGCCTCTGTACCCATGCCAGGCTCACGACAGCTGTGGGCATAAATGGGGAAATCGGGCGACTGTCTAACAAGGCTTGCACACATCGTCAGCAAAGAGGACTGTCTAAATAATGAAATCCGCAGGCCGAAAGAGCACTGAGAAACCAGGACCCAATTGCCCCTTACAACCCAACCTGCAAGCTCTCGTTGTGAATGGAACAGAGGTTTGCTTTGCTGCTCCCCTGAGCAAGATACCGTTTGCTTCTCTCCCCAGAGCTGTAGAGAAACCCATACATGGCCCAAGAAGAGCATCCCAGCCCAGCTCACAACACAGACAGCGAGCCATATGGAGAGGGATTTCTCAGTGGTCTCCAAGGAAGGGAGATGCTGGCTTCTCTTCCCTCAGGGATCCCGCAGTAAATCTGGGGGCGGAGTGGGGCAGGTGGGATGGGGGAGGCATCAGAATCAGCAGTGGGGAGGGACCTCAAGCAGATGTGGTGGGCGGTGGGAAGGGGTGGGAGGGGTAAGCATGACTAGAGCAGGGAGGGGCGGGGCTTCTGCACCCTCCAAAGCTGGCCTTTGGTTTAGCTCAGCCTGACGTTGCTTTCGGATGGGGTGGCCGGCGTCTGCAGTGAAAGCCCAGAAGCAGACATGGCTGTTCAGGAGAGAATGGAAAGCTGAAGCCCAGATGGGAGAGAAACTACTGGAAGGTCTCTGACTTCACTCCCTGGCTTCAGCCCTTTCCCCACGCCTCGCTGACTTGAGGATTCCGTGTGCTCCCTTCACATCTTCCCAACAAACTGTGCCGGAACAGTCGATTTCTGTTCCTGAACACAACAAGAGCCTCCACTAAGACAACAGAGTAGCTCAGGCCGTTCTTGGGCGGCCTCTTCCCCCTCGCCAGCAGGGCCCCCGCTGCCACAGGCCCACGGGGAGCCCTTGCCCCGAGCTTCTGCCCAGCTGCCCCGGCTGGGTTCCCATTTGCTCCTGTAGCAACGTATCTGTCCTCCTTCTGTAGTCCTTGTTTAGACTCCTCTGTCTGTCCTTGGGATGTCTGAAATAACAGGAAGCAAGGCCATCCTTTACCCAGGGCTGCTGGAATTAGACCTGAAAGCACCGAAGCCACAAAGGCAGAAACAACAAAGGAACTCACAGTCAAACCCCAACGGTCCCTGAAAACCCAAATGGGCAAGTAGTAACTAGGACATTCTCGCCTCTTTTTTTTTTTTTTTAAATCAGTGCCAAATTTTTAAAAAGATTTTATTTATTTATTTGAGAGAAAGAGAGAGAGAGAGTGTGTGGGGGAGCAAAGCAGGGGGAGGGGAGGGAGAGGGGAAGAAGGGGAGGGAAGGGAGGAAGGGGAGGAGGAGGGAAAGCAGACTCCCCGACTGAGCAGGGAGCACGTCGCGGGGCTCCATCCCAGGACCCGGTGATCATGACCTGAGCCAAAGGCAGACCCTTAACTGAATGAGCCACCCAGGGGCCCCCACACGCTCACCTTTTTTACAGAGGAAGAAACTAACCACCTTGGGGACAGCCCTTGGATAGGCCACTGAAGTTCCTTGGACCACATCTCTCCATGTGGAGAACGCGAGGGAAAAGTACACAGAAACTGGGTCATGAGAGCATCGTGTCTGGCACAGTATGTTCTCAACAAATGTTAGTTATTTTTATTATCAAAAGGGATTCTAGGTAGCCCCCAAAAAGGGGGATTCTGGGAAAGAAATCATTTCTGGGCTGATATTGTATAATGTGCTTCTCAGGATGCCGGGTACATAGGAAAGTGTAAGAAATGGTGGTTACGGGAAAAGCGTTTAAAGCTGGGACAAGAACCCAAGTGAACTCAGGCAAGCAAAAGCCATTTGATTTGGTGATGGCGGAGCTGTCTATCGCACGTCTCTTCTTTCTATTTCGAATTCCAGTAATGTCACCTGAATTGCTTACACAGTGATATCACTACAAACTGGTTATGATTAGAAATTATATTTGCTGCCCGGTTAACAACTCACAGAGAAGGGGCGCCTGGGTGGCACAGCGGTTAAGCATCTGCCTTCGGCTCAGGGTGTGATCCCGGTGTTATGGGATCGAGCCCCACATCAGGCTCCTCCGCTGTGAGCCTGCTTCTTCCTCTCCCACTCCCCCTGCTTGTGTTCCCTCTCTCGCTGGCTGTCTCTCTGTCTCTCTCTGTCAAATAAATAATTAAATCTTAAAAAAAAAAAAACAACTCACAGAGAAGACGGTCCCTTGGGTACTTCTGGAGACTGTCCTCCAGGAGGACGCAGTGCCGAGGCAGGGCTGTGGGGCTGGGGGGGAGGGGTGGAGACAGGAGATGGAGAGAAAGTAGGAGAGAAAGGGTGTGCTGGGCATGGAGGCAAGAAAGATGGGTGGATGGAGAGAGAAAGAAGGCACCTCCAGAAAGTGGCCCCCTGACCCAAGCAAGGACATCTGTTTCATTTTATTTTATTTTATATATTACTTTTTATTATTTTTTTTATATATTACCTTTTATTTTATCGTTCCACTTCATTTCTTTGCCAAGCTGTTTTCTCCATTCTCCTTCTTCCCAGAGTAGTTCTCTGGACAACCCTAACAGGACCACAACATGAGAATCGGGCTGACTTCAGTCAGCATCTGTCCATAAACTCCTCACATCAGTCCCAAGGGGGCAGTGGTGAGACCCCTGTCTTCTGAATGTGTGTGGGGTGCGTGGGCCAGGAAGATGGTGGGAGGGGTCTTCTGGGCTCCTAGAGCTTCACTTCACTTCCCATGGTCAGGAGTGGAGGCCTCTTGTTGCCCCGAATACTCCCTCCATCCCACCACCCTCCCCTGGCCTGCTTCTGGGTTCTGATCCCAGTTTTACCACCTGCTCTCTGCTGGGCCCTGGAGAATCCCTTTCCCCACTCTGGGTCTCAGTTTCCCGTCTGAAAAGGGAGGTGTTGGGCTAGATGAACCCAGAGGGCCTTTCCAGCTCAGTCAGTCTCAAGCCTCTGAGATCCCTGAATGACTGGGGAAGGAAAGGATTCCGGAGTTTTCCATCAAATGCTGGTCCTCTCAGCTCCTAGTGGGGAATGAGGGTAAAGCGAATCAGTCTCCTGGTAACCATAACAAGGGGAAACTAAGGCAGAATCCCTTTTTGGTAATGGGGTAGAGGGGGCAGCCGCTGCAGCATCTAATTTCTGGGGCATCAGCAGCGCAAGCTAGCCCCAGCAGCCGCAGAAGCGGGACCAAGCGCCTGAAACCCCAGCTTTAAGTCACGGGACTCTGACAGGTCACAGTGAAGCTGCAGTGGTGAAGGGGTCAACTAAACGAAAAGTTCCAGTCGCCTGGAACGAAGTGCCTGTTGAAAGCAAGGCTCCAGAGGCTGAGTGGCCCACGCCACAGAGCGGTATGGGGGCCCGGAGACTTCAAACTCATATCCTAACTACTCAACCCAGTTGTCCACCTAAAAGCTTTTTTTTTTTATGACTCTGATTGAAGAATCTCAAATTTGTTGCACAGGCAGGAAGAAGGGGGAAAGGCAGTATTACTGGAACCCAGGGCCCGGAGTCGACCAGTAGATGCTGGAAGTGCAGCAGGCCTGCCCTGCGGGAGTCGGAACCACGGGAGACTCGGAACTGATATTGAAGGTGCCGCCGCCGGAGAAGGAGGGGAAACGGCCCACCCTCCAACCTCCTACTCCCAGAGAAGCCAGGAAATACACCTTGCAGGCATGGCTTGCCAGTGATGTGGAGCGTGTGTGTGTGTGTGTGTGTGTGTGTGTGTGTGTGTGGAGAGGACTGGATCTGAGAAGCAGGCCCGGAGTGGTACCAAGGGAAAACCATCTTCTCTGCAGTTTAGGGGGATAACTAGCATCGGAGTCTGGTACACCTAGGAGGCAATTACAAAGTAAACCCAAGGGGAGAGGCAAGTCAGGGGAGAGTTCTGCTCATTTATGTTGGCCAAATCTAAAGAAGGCTCGTGGAAGCAGACGCCCGGCCAAGGAGGAAGCAGCATGTTTTTAAGTTGTACTGAATGTCTTGCTATGGATGCATTTACCATTGGTTTTTATTTCAATAGACTAGTTTTGAGTAGCCAGAAGTGTTCTCATTTGTTCGCTTTGTTGGTTGACTGGATCTCGGACTAACCAGTGGTCTACTAAGCAAAGTTAAGATGCCATAAATTCCTTGATGTTAAATAGAAGAGGGGAGGTGGAAATATCGAGTACATTTCCATGTGCACTGTGTTCCCCACTCACTAACTGTATTCCCAGAACGGGCCCAGAAGACAATCCCTTTCTGAGAG
Organism: Ursus maritimus; assembly: GCF_017311325.1. NCBI lineage: Eukaryota > Metazoa > Chordata > Mammalia > Carnivora > Ursidae > Ursus > Ursus maritimus. The sequence goes on from NW_024425786.1 coordinate 25,019,369, forward strand.
CATTGAGAAATGCATTAGTGAGCGTTAATACTGTCATCTTTGAAACACTCTGCTGTGACTGTTCTCTGTAAGACTGGGATGGTTGTAGGAAGCTGTAGTTGACATGGGCTCCCCGTTTTCAGTGGTGCTTCCAGCATCCCAGAGAGCAGACCCCAAGCAGTAGCATTTAACTACTAGAGGCAGGTGGGACGGGTTACTTACAGGCATAGAAAGGGAGTTCAGATGCTAAATGAATAACAAATGCCCACGACTGTCTACCCCTTGGCTTGTCCATTGACATAACCCCCTTTCCCAATACTTACACTTCAAAATAAAGCTTCCATCGACAAAATACAAAAACTGGTAATGTATTTACTGACCCTCAGGGAATCATCCTCAATCTTGTGAGTCATTGTACCCAGCTGCCAGTCCATGAGCTGTGCGATACGGGGCCTCTTCTGACGACTACTACCTTGTGTCAAATTCCGACAGTCTGAGCAATAACTTGCAAAATTCACCACCTCCAGCACACTATTAAATAATAATGAGGGAAAGGAAAGAGAAAAATTAGTTTAAAATAGTTACATTACTGCATTTGACTGACTCTAAGAATCAGTTGTGGAACAAACCATTATTTTATGTACCATTAAGGAAAACGATCCAGTTACAGGATGACACAATGATTTCTCATCACTTGTAACTTAGAGCTATTTTACACGCATTTAGAGATTTTTATCTTACATAACTTTTGTACACACAAAAAATTAAACTATAAGAAAAATTGATTGATTATTCCTCAAACTCCTTCATATTTATAGTCCTCGGAGCTCCTCCCACACGATTTCTCCAACAGAGAATACGTGCCCCTCTGCTTTCTTTCCACGTTCTTCTTGCACGTGCAATAACGCCTCATTTCAATGTGGATTATACTACAGTATTTCCGAAGACATTGTAAAGCACAGCCAAACTCACGGGGAGTATCAACGATATCTGTAAGTCAGCTGAAGTGCTAATAATTCGAACAGCTATGGGCAAGTGTGCGAGTGCAGAGGCAACAGTAACCATATCCCGAACGTTGCCCGGTTACCAGCAAAAGCGAGGTGTCAATAATTGTAGGACACAGCCCTCTTGCAAAGGTGTTAAAAATATGAAAAAATGAGCATCTTACATCAGAGGAAATGCAGAACCTTCCATTCTAGGTGTGAGGACAGCTCCTGTGTTTGCCTGCTCTGGGTTCCGCGCTACCCTTCATGGTACCCCGAAGCCCTGCTAACAGACTTGGGATGAGTCTTGTGACATGCAATCCCCTTAGAAAAATTGTAATTGGAACGTGCTGTTTCCTGTTGAGACGCTCAGTAGTGCACTGGTGGATTAGAAAGATTCTGTTGCAGTTGTTGTTATTTTTATTTATCTGGTATCTAGCACCCTTGCTAAACATTCTTTAGTTTTAATAGTTTGTTTCTAGAAATTCTTGGAATTCCTATGTAGGCAATCATAGCATCTTATACATGTGACCCTTTTGTTTCTGAAAATACTTATAATTTTATAATTTTAATTTCTGTTCTTTCTTTTTCTTATCCTCCTGGCTAAGGCCTCCTTTATCATGTTGAACGCAAGTAATCATAGTTGTCTTGTTCCTGGCTTTAAATTGAATGCAACAGATGGCTCACCATTAAGAATTATATGTATTGTAGATCTGGGGTAAATACCCTTTTATAAGTCAAGGTATTTTTCTTCTCTCTGCGTTTATTATTATTTTTTTAAGTCATGATCAGAGTGAATTCTACTGAACAGTTTACTGCATTGCTTGAGATCATCACGAAGCTCCATTTTCTCTCTCTGCTCTCCCCTGGGGTCCTGATGCCATCCTGGTGGTGCATGTCAAGGTCAAGTCCTTCAAGACCGTTCTTCCTGAAGGGCAGGAATGGACCCCTATAGTCTTCTTTATTATTTTTTTTATTTTTTAATTTTTTTAAATGATTTTTTATTATATTATGTTAGTCACCATACAGTACATCCCCGGTTTCCGATGTAAGGCTCGATGATTCATTAGTTGCGTATAACACCCAGTGCACCATGCAATACGTGCCCTCCTTACTACCCATCACCGGTCTATTCCATTCTCCCACACCCCTCCCCTCTGAGGCCCTCAGTTTGTTTCTCATAGTCCATAGTCTCTCATGTTTCATTCCCCCTTCTGATTACCCCCCCTTTCTTTATCCCTTTCTTCCCCTACCGATCATCCTAGTTCTTATGTTCCATAGGTGAGAGAAATCATATGATAGTTGTCTTTCTCTGCTTGACTTATTTCACTTAGCATTATCTCCTCCAGTGCCGTCCATGTTGTAGCAAATGTTGAGAATTCGTTCTTTCTGATAGCTGAGTAATATTCCATTGTATATATGGACCACAGCTTCTTAATCCAGTCATCTGTTGAAGGGCATCTCGGCTCCTTCCACGATTTAGCTATTGTGGACATTGCTACTATGAACATTGGGGTGCATATGGCCCTTCTCTTTACTACGTCTGTATCTTTGGGGTAAACACCCAGTAGTGCAATGGCTGGATCATAGGGTAGCTCAATTTTTAACTTTTTAAGGGACCTCCACACTGTTTTCCAGAGTGGCTGTACCAACTTACATTCCCACCAACAATGTAGGGGGGATCCCCTTTCTCCACATCCTCTTCAACAATTGTTGTTTCTTGCCTTGTCTATTTTTGCCATTCTAACTGGCGTAAGGTGGTATCTCAGTGTGGTTTTGATTTGAATTTCCCTGATGGCTAATGATTTTGAACATTTTTTCATGTGTCTGTTAGCCATTTGTATGTCTTCATTGGAAAAGTGTCTGTTCATATGGACCCCTATAGTCTTCTTGGATAAATCTTGGGCTTTTGGGGATCTTCCACATGGAGGATTACAAGATGTTTATGGAGGCATCATTTTGATGTATTATTTTGCTTATAAAATATGTGCATTTTAAAAATCCTGATTTACTCGGGGTGCCTGGTGGCACAGTCGGTTAAGCGGCTGATTCTTGGTTTTGGCTCAGGTCGTGCTCTCAAGGTCATGAGATCGAACCCCTCGTCGGGCTCCATGCTCAGTGCAGAGTCTGCTTAAGACACTCTCTCTCCCTCTGCCCCGCCCCCACTCTCTCTCTCAAATAAATAAATAAGTCTTTAAAAAAAAACCTGATTTACTCGGGATTTCCTTTCTACTATGGAAAAGAGAGGAAGTAGTAGAAGGGAGTGTTGAGTGTTGAGTGGCCGTTCTGCCAGCCATGTGCCACCTGCAGCAATCCTGTGATGCAGGTAATAGCACGCCCGGCACGCCGAGGAGGAAACTAAAGCTCAGGGTGCTGACATGCACTGCGCTGAAGGGCAATGGCGGAGTGGGATCCTGGACCTCTAGCCCCAAATCCTGTCTCAGAAACACTGCTTGCTTGCTTGCAGCAGAAAAGTGAGAGCTGGGTCCGTCCTCCTGCTAGTGCACTTTTGCCTTTCCCCGACCCTTGGATCCCGGGCTCCAAGCCCCTCCGAGGCAGGTCCCACCCTTCCAGCAGTTGTGCAGTCTGGAAGCATTGGGGTCCTCTGACCCTGCTTCCGGAGCTTCCTGGGTCCCCTGGAGTCTGCGTGCCCTGTCAGTGCTGTGACTACCGGATGTGTGCGCCTCTGCCTAGAGGATGGGGTCTGGGCTCCCCCCGAAAAAGGGAGGGGTGCAGAGAGTGGGGTCCTGATTCGGCCTCCCTGCAGACCAGACTTGCTGCCGAGATGGGCAGGCACTCCTATCCCTTCCTCCGACTGCAGGCTGGACTGTTCCCAGCTGCCCTGTGATGGAAGGCTCCCGGCCGCCTCTGGTCTCCTGCTTCTTCCTGATCTGCCCCTTGGACTCCAGTCCGCCCCTCCTCGTGGCAGGCTCTGCGGTGACCAACCTGACACATGCCTTGGAGGCCGTGCCACAGAACGTGGAGGGACTCTGTCTCGCTGGTTCCACTTGGGTCCCGAGCCTGGATGCCTTCTGCCACCTCCCTGAGCTCAGGTCCTGGGGCTGAGTTTGCACCTCACCCAGCATCTGCCAAGAGCTCTCGGGGGCTGGGGGCAGTTGCAGCAGCGTTTCCACTGGCCCCCTGAACTTATTACCTCTTTCTACCCCTGACACCTTTGGCAACTCGAGCTTCCTCCAGTACCTCCAGTTCCTTTCTTAGGCCCCTGCCTAGATGGGAACTTGGGTGTTCGGTTGCCTTCCGGTCGACACAGCGGGCTGCCAAGTATAGTTGCTTTCAGAACGTGGGGGAGCCGGCCGACACCTTCCCAGACCTGGTTCTTGGCCCCTCTGGTGATGCCTGGACCCTGGACATGTTGGACCTGTCATTCACCAACTGGCTGAAGACGGCCCGTCCCGGGGCTCTTCGGGGCATCCAGCTGGGGACGCTGTGTCTGGATCACACAAAGATGGACCCAGATTGCAGTGGTGGGACTGGGGCTGCAGAAACGGGGCACCCTGTCTGTGATAAACACCCACATGGCCGAGCTGCCTGCGGGCAGCTGCCCTTGCTGAGCTGCAGGAGCTGAATTTGGGCTCCACTCTCCGGGGGCACGTAGCTCCAGAGGCCCTGGCTTCCTGCCGCAGCTGGGAGAGCTTGGGTCTGGACAGTGGTTTCACCGGGTTTAACAGGGTTGAACCAGGTTTCCTGGCTGCCACGCCCGGGCTTCGGAGACTGAACCTGACCGGCGGGGTGCCTTGCTGTGCACGAATGAAAACGGGGCTGTGTCAGGACCGTAGGCCCTGGATCTGCCCAATAACGGGGTGCCTGCCCTGTGCCTCGCCACTTTCTCCTGGGGAGCTGCTGCTTCAGGGAAGCGGGCTGATATGTCTGGGGGGCCAGGGATTCCAGGGCCTAAGGAGGCTGGAGATAACTGGATGTGGCAGGAATTCACTGGCAGCCCCAGGCCAGGGCTGGTTGGCTCCTCTGCCTGCACTGATCCCCTAAAACTGCTGGACACCCACGTGGTGCTGAGCCTGGCCTCGGACTTCCAGGGCACAGGGAGTCTGCAAGCCTGAGACTGTAGTTACCCTCTGGTCCTTCTCGGGTAGCGTTGTCCCGGCCCAAGAGGCTGACCAGCTTGGAGCTTTGTGCGGTCTCAGATAGGAAGTTTTCGAAGCTGGCTTCTCTTGTCTTGTCAGTCTTGCAAACCCTGACTCTCAAAGGCTGGGCACTGCAGCTGGGGACCCGGAACATCGCCAAGATCTTCCCCGCCCTTTGCCAACTCTCCCTGCTTGGCCATGCTTGGAGGCCCTGCGCTCCCAGGGTGCCTCTAATTTCTTCCTCTGGCGGCTCGCCAGGCTCCAGAATCTGCGGTCTGAGTGGATGGGCATAGCTCGGGGCCCGCTGCATCACGGGGCTGCCCGGTCTACGGGAGCTAAAGCCGCCAGCCCTGTGGTCCTGAGCCTGGCCCTGCCCAGGGTGGTGTGAGGCGCTGGTAGACGAGCTACCCAGGCTTGAGCGGCTGCATCTGGTCAAAGCGGGGTTGGAGACACTGTCTGCCGCTGCTTTCCAGAGCCCGGGCCGTCTCCAGGTCTTGGTGCTAGGCTGGGAGACAGGCCTCGTGCTGAATGGCAGCTTCCAGGAGCACAGTCCTCAGCTACCACAGTATGTGTATATTCTGGGTGCTTCCTTGGCCTGCCAGTGTGCCAGTGCCTGCTGGGGCCCTCGCTTGAGTGGATCCCCCAGAACATACATGCACATGGTATCACACCAGCGGCGCTGGCCAGAAGCTGGGGGCCACCCCCAAGAATCCCTGTTTCTCCTTTCTCTGGAGTCACTGTCCCAAAACTTTGGCGTCGGAACTCTTTTGGGGTCACTCTGCCTGCAGCTGCTGCTGCTTTCCTAGCTCTTCCTACACGAAGCCAGAAACTCCTGGGTTCTCTATCTCCAGCCTCGTTCAGGGCCTGGCTGCAGGGTCTGGGGGGTTGGAAGTGTGAGGGTTAGAGGTTCCTCTAGGCTGTGTTTGCATATCCCACCGCAGGCAAGACCAGGGCTGGGTGGAACAGGAGCCGCTGTCTGCTCTGGAGAGTGGCCTTTCTGCTGGCCAGGGGCCGTGCCTCTGCCTCCCCAAGCAGGATCGGGAGGCAGGCAAGGATGTGGCTGACAATGTGGCCGAAGGCATGGCAAGCAGCCGGGTCACACTGCGTGCTGAGTCCCCCGCTCCTGCACACCCCACATAGCCTCTTGGGGCTCCACATGGCTCCCTTCCTCCGGCTGGCGGCTCCCCCACCCCCCAGTGCTGCTACTGGTCTTCCTGGAGCCTGTCTCCCACCACCACCTCCCTGGCTACCGTGGACTGGCCTGGCTGCTCTGCAGAGGGGACTTTTGTGTGTGGCCCAGGGAAAATGAAAGAAAGGAAGGCTTCTGGGCTTGGCTGGGGAGCAGGCTATGGCAGCCTGGGTTGGGCTAGAGTGGGTGTGTGCATGTTGGAGGTTGGGATAGGAAAAGGAAGCCAGCCTGGCAGGGAGATAGTGGGTATTTGTGGGGGCACAAGACTGAGCCCAGCTTCTGGTGGGAGGTGGGGGTGCTGCATGTGTCGGGAGGATCAGCTGTTGATTTGGGGAACACATGCTTTGGGAAGGCTCTGGATGAGCCTCTGAATGAGAAAATTGGAAAATGGCAGGTGGCCGTGCGGTATGTGATGTGATCTCAAGATCTCCAAATCCTTAGTAAATTTACTAAATCCATGAAATGCGTGGCTTAATTGGACTTTTTGTTTTCGATGAAATCCACACGAGGCAGGAGGTGAAGGGGCTGGGGTCATGGAAACTGCAGCTCAGAGGAAATAAAGTTGGAAATTCATGGAGGCTTTGGGGAAGGAGGGAGGGCTGTGAGCAGTCCTCAGCTGCAGAATGGAGACCAGGCCAAGTTCAATCAGATCTTCAAGGGGCAGAGGGGCCCCTTCTGCCATCTGGGTTATAGAGGAATTGGCAGCTGAGGACTGAAAAGCTGGGATGTTGCCCGGGAGGCAGCAGACTGATTGCCTGTTCCCTCAGCAAAGACACAAAGGCATGGTCATACCTATGGTCTTATGTGAGCCTCATAACAACACTGGGAGGAGAAATCCACCCCCTTGGCAGTCAGTGTCCAGCCATGCTAAACTACTTGGAGTGTCCGGAATACCATGCACTCTTGCCCCGGATACACTACTCTTTTACCCGTAAACACACTTTCCTCCAGTTTCTCTCCTCTGGGGCAACGACTACATATCTCTTAGATTTGGCTTAGCCATCACTTTCTCCAGAAGCCCTTCCTGACCTCCCAGGCTAGGTAAGCTGCTGCCTCTTGGTCCCCTAGCTTTCTGCACTGCCCCTTCTCAAAGTACTGGTCACACTGTCCTCACCCGCACAGGTCTGGGAGCCCCACAAGCACTGGTCTCCAAAGAGGTGTGCACGAGATAACTCACAGGGGTTTAGAAGAAAAATGTTAAGACTTATAATTCTATTTTTCAATCTCATTTTATTCTGAAGCTAGATTGCCTGCTTTTAAGCCATATGGTTTTATGTTACTTAACCTCTGTACCTCGGTTTCCTCTTCTGTAATATGGGAGAGTATTAGACTCTGCTCAGAGCGTTTTGTGAGGGTTAAGTGAATGAATATGTATAAATCACTGGGAACAGGACCTAGTAATGCGTTATAAATGTTCAACAAAAGTTAGCTATCTGCGTCATTGCCTACGTACAACATGCATGTATATCATTTATAAGTAAATAAATACACGTATGTTGGGATTGTGTGTTCAAAAATATTTTGATCTAGAAAGTTGATCAAAGATCAAAAATATTTTGATCTGATTCAAAAATATTCGATCTGGAAAGTTTGGTGATCAGGTCCCGGGGACAGAGACCAGTTTGATTCATCTCTGTGTCCTTAGAACCTAGTGCTGGCCCACCACAGAGGGGGTCTTGTAGACACCTGTGGTGAGAAAATCTTGGTGAATGGTGATGCAACGAACTGGGGTCTGGTTTGGGCTGTTGATTATTTCTATGTGACACTGGGCAGGGCACCTGGCCTCTTAGGGCCTTAGTGTTCCTCTTCTGCAAAACGCCAGGCTTTTATTAGATAAAAGCTAAGGGATATTACTCAGCCATCAAAAAGAACGATTTCACAACATTTGCAGCAACATGGACGGGACTGGAGGAGATAATGCTAAGGGAAATAAGTCAAGCAGAGAAAGACAATTATTATATGGTTTCACTCATTTATGGAACATAAGAAGCAGGAAGATCGGTAGGAGAAGACAGGGAAGAAGGAAGGGGCGGTAAAAAGAAGGGGGAACGAACCATGAGAGACTATGGACTCTGGGAAGCAAGCTGAGGGCTTTAGAGGGGAGGGAGTGGGGGAATGGGATAGACTGGTGATGGGTAGTAAGGAGGGCACGTATTGCATGGTGCACTGGGTGTTATACGCAAGTAATGAATCATCGAACTTTACATCAAAAACTTGGGGTGTACTATACGGTGACTAACGTAACATAATAAAAAATTATTATTAAAAAAAAAAAGAAAAAAGAAAAAAGCTAAGGGAAACCATCAAACAATTCCAGGCTGGCTTTAGGGTGAGGGACGCCCTCTTGTGTTGTAATGGTGTTTTTCTCTCTCAGTACATCCTCACCACAGGTCTACTGGGCACACGATCCTGAAGTGGCTGGCCTCCTTTGCCTGGAAAATCTGCCTTTCCAGCTTCAGATCCTGACACTCTCTCAAATATCTGACACACTGTCTCTCTCTCTACTCAACCCGCACCCTACTCCAACCGTGATCTTTTCCCTATGCAGTGTGGAGCCCAAAAGGAACCTTTGGAGTCACGACCAGCGGTTCAAATTCCGGCCTGACACTTACCATGTGATCTTGAGCAGGTCACTTCATCGGTGTAAGCCCCCATCTCCTCCTTGTAAATTGGAGGTAATGATACTAGCCTCATGGGGCTGTTATAAGACTTTAATAGCAAGGAGTGGTATACAGGTCACTATTATGTTCACTGAGCACAATCACTGAGTTCTCAATGATGAATAAGTTGGAACATGTTTCACTTTGAACATGAGGAGGAACTGGGCTTTTTTTAAAATTATTTTTTAAAAGATTTTTATTTATGTATTTGACAGAGAGAGAGAGACAGCCAGCTGAGAGGGAACACAAGCAGGGGGAGTGGGAGAGGAAGAAGCAGGCTCCCAGCGGAGGAGCCTGATGTGGGGCTAGATGCCAGGACTCTGGGATCCGGCCATGAGCCGAAGGCAGACGCTTAACGATGAGCCACCCGGGAGCCCCAGAACTGGGCTTTTAAAACTAAAATATAGAATTCCCCTAATTTTTAACAAGAGCCAACACGTATTGAGCACTTGCTGTATTGCTAGGTACTATTACTTTCCCCCAAGTCTCATACCCATTAGTAAAAATAATGATAGCTAATGATTATGAAACTCCTTCTGCCCAGCATGTGCCAAGTCCTTTACAAATTTTTCCCCATTTATTCCTTTCACAAACCCTATGCCGTTATGACAATTCCCATTTTACAGATAAGGAAAAGAAAGAAGTTAGGTGATTTGCCTGAGGGTTTACAACGAGTGAGTGGCAAAGCCTACATCCTGCACTCAAAGATGATCGACGCAAGCAGCTTGATTCCCGATACCATGCTTTACCTGCATTACTGCATTTCATCTTCACAACACCCTGCGATGTGAGTTCTGTTACATCACCTGCATTTTACAGATGCGAAAACCTAACACAAAAGAGATGCAGTGATACATTCGAGGCCACACAGCTAGAGAAGTAGCTGGGCCGGGATTTGGATCCATGCCTGACTGCAAAACCCACATGCTCAACCCCATATTCAATTGCTCATATCACTAAGTATTCATAATGGTACAAAGCAACTGCATTTATATTGAAATTATTCTGATTATTATTCAAATAATGATTAACATTTTTGCAACGCCCACGAAGTGCCAAGCTCTGTACTGATTTACATAATAATGGCTAACAATCGCTGTGTATTATTAGGACCCAGGCCCTGATTTAATCGTCTTAGGTATATTATCTCACTGAAGCCTCACAGAAACCCGGCGAACGGATGCTATTATTATCCTCACTTTACAGGTGAAGAACGCGAGGTTCACCATCGATCCAAAATCAGGTGGCTTAACTGTGAGCTGGAAATTGAACCTACAATTGCCCAACTCTCTCCGGTCCACCAGTCACCCTCTTTATTTCTCCCAGTTTCTGCTGTGACTTCTCCCGGGCCCACCACTCCCCTCTCTTTCCGGCAGCAGGCCCCGCCCCTTCGACTTGAGTGCCCGCCCTCTGGGCGGTGCCATGATCTCGGAGTCTGTGGAAAAGACCGGGGTCGCGACAGGCTCCGCCCCCACGAATAGACCCTGTTTCGATTTGTTCCGGTGCCCGCGACCGGGAGAAGGTGACACATCTATTGGCTGACGACATCTGACAGGCAGCAAACGGAGGGGGCCGCCCACCGGCCCTCGCGCGGTTCCTTCTGGGAGTTGTAGTCTCAGACGCTCCATTCCCGGGGTGGCGCGGTTCGGACTCCGCGTCCCAGCATTCCCTGCGCGAACCCCGGAGCACTTCCGCCCTGTTGTGAAGTGGGTGTCTCGGTGGGTGAGTCCGGGTGGCGGGGCGGGGGCAGCTGAGACTCAGGCTCTGGGATGGAGGCTTAGGAGGTGGTGGTGTCCCAGGGGACCAGGGAAGGTGAGAGGGGAGAAAGAAGCTCTTCGGTCGGGTTGGGGGTGAGGGGTGGCCAGAGGATGAAGCGTCCGGAGATGGGGAAGGGTCATAGAGGGGTCGGGGATGAGCGGGGAGGTAGAAGGCCCTGGGAGTGAGACCTTTCTCGGTCTGTAGGTGAGGAGACGGAGAGAGGTTCTGGAGGTGGGAGAGTCCTAGAAGGGTCTGGAGACCACGGAGAGAAGGATAGAGGGTTCTCGGTCCCTGGCAAGAAGTGAAAAGGGCCTGAGCTTGAAGCCCGACCTTAAAAATAGTGTTCCAGCCTCTACCTGCCGCCTCGACAAACATAGCATATTAGATACCCCTTTACACTTCCTCTCATAGTTGTGACCTCTGGAACCCAGTAGGTGGGACTGGCTATTGTGTTCGGCCCCAAACCAGCGCCCCCTTTCCTTCTGCCTGATGGAAGTGAATGGCACCATCGTCCACTTTAGCCAGGCACCCTCTGATTCCTCTTGCATTCTTCCACATCCAGGATCTTCAGGGCCCTCTGTTTCCTTTATGTGTCCTGAATCTGCCCCTTTCTGGTCAGGGTTTTTGCTGAACCCTCCCACCTCTTCACCTTCCCAGCCTGGACAGACACATGGTAGCTAGTGTCATCTATTTTACCCACAAATCTGATTGTGCCCTCTGCTTAAAAACTTCTTGGCTCCCATGGCCTGTAGAATTAAGTCCAAACACCTTAGCCTGATGGTCAAGATCTCCATGAACTTCCTCTGCAGCCTAATATTGTGCACCCCGTGTTCCAGGACTGTTTGGTTTTCCCCATCTCTTGGAGAGGCTGTTTGGTTTTCCACCATTACGTATGCTGTTCTCTCAGTTTAGAGCACACTTTCTCGCCCCATTGTCTGCCAAGAGAACCATTCTTCCAAGAACCAACTCGAATGTTACTTTGTTCAGTTCCCTTAAGCAGATTAAGTGACACCCCCCCCCACGCCAGTTCCCACAGACCTCTTTTACTGCATTTACCACATTTGATCATAATTATCTGTGACTCTTTTTTTTTTTTCCTGTCTCTTCCACTTGACCGTAAGCATCTTCAGGACAGGGACAGTTTCCGAGTCACCTCCATTTCCTCATTGCGCAGCCCAGGGTCGTAAATACTTTTTTTTTTAAAGATTTTATTTATTTATTCGACAGAGAGACAGACAGCCAGCCAGAGAGGGAACACAAGCAGGGGGAGTGGGAGAGGAAGAAGCAGGCTCCCAGCGGAGGAGCCTGATGTGGGGCTCGATCCCAGAACGCCGGGATCACGCCCTGAGCTGAAGGCAGCTGCTTAACCACTGTACCACCCAGGCGCCCCCCAGGGTCGTAAATACTTGATGTAAATCAAGTAAATCGGTAAACACTTGACTACTTGATGCATGTGTGAGTAATGACAGTCCAGGGTGAGCTTTGCTAAACCGGTCTTGAAGACTGCTACTTCTGGGGGGTTTCTAGGGGCATGAGCTTTTAGTCTTCTCCTGCCTGTCAGGGCTGTCTGTGCTGGGCGCTGAATTCCTTGCCTATGGGAGTTTAAGCCAGGAGTGGCAAACACATAGAATGTGTGCTGCCACTTCTCCGTCCTGTGTCTGGTGGCTGTAGCGAATTGGTGACAACACATGTTGACACGGGTTTCAGAGTCCTTAGTGCAGTTGACTGAACTTGGTGCTTTATGTGAAGCCCATTTGCTCTCCCTGGTTTAAGCCCTTAAATGTGAGGTCCAGTTACTTTAAGCAGTGGCCCGGACCATCAGCCCAGTAAGCTTGGAAGCCTTTGGGGACTCCTCATTTCTTCTTTGGAGGTCACAGACTAGTCTTGGCCTTTGCCACGGGATTGGGGCAGGTTTCTTACCAACCCACTGTTCAGTGGGTGGGCTCCTTATGTCCACATCCACACTCAATACCCCAGGAGCCAGGATGCCCCTCAGCTTCCCCGTATTTGTAAAGGGACCCTGACCCAGTCAACACCAATCCCTCATTGCTTAGGAGGAATCTGTACCCTTTCTAGGTCTTCCGGGATATTGGAAGAGACCTTTGAGATCATTTAGCTGAAAGATGGTAAAGTGACGACAGTCCATGCTGAAAGAAGCCTATCATCATCCTCTATGTAGTCCTGGCATTTGACACAATTTTAAGTTGGTTGCCAATATTTAAAAATCCAGAGTTAGCTTCTCTTGGAAAAAATAGAAGGCCTGGGAACTGGGCCAGTGTTCTCTCTAGTGCTCCGTAGTTAGCCACAGCCCCCGCTCCACTCCTGTACCCGTTTACATTGCCTGGCCCCTGTAGCCATGAAATGTGTAGCCACTGATTCTAGCCTTCCTGCCCCTTTTCTCTGCTCCCATCATACTAACTGGGGAATCTGGGACAAGCGCGGAGTAGGGTCAGGCTGTAAGCTGCAGAGGCCACACGGCCTGTCCAAGGTCACACAGCTGATAATGGCAGGAGTGGAACTGAAACCCTGATTTGCTCCCTCCACCCTTAATGTTGTTTCCACTCTCCTACCATCTTCTCAGGAGTTCGGATGATTGGCAGACCTAGAGGAAGCTGTGTGGTGCAGTTGAGAAAAATGAGTGGAAAGAGNTGGCTGAGTCCCACCTCGGCTTCTTTCTAGTTGTGTGACCTTAAGTGAGGCTTCTTCATAGAAGCTCGGTTCCCAATATGTAAATTGAGGCTATGGACTCATACGTTACAGGATAATTGTATTCTGAAGTTAGCACAGAAGGTGGAAATCACATTTAGCCAAAAATCACAGTCACCTTGAAAATCCTTTGGCAAGGAGCCATTTAGAAACCAACACCCTGTCTTTCATTAAGCTAACCAGCACGGCTGGGTTTTCTTGTTTGAATGTCAGACGAAAGAGTTGGCCTGTGTTTAGGGATCCTGCTGTATGAAACATACTTTGCTCACACCCTAGAAAGGAAGGTTGGAGGGAACTCAGACCAACGGGGACCAGGAAAGTCATGCTCATTCTGGAACAGACACCTAGTGAATGGAACTGGGGGCACCATTTAAATTATGTGCTTCCTTTCTCTTTCTGGTGTTTGCATGCAGTTTCGTATGTATAAATTACAGATCAGTGTAGTGGACCCCACACCAGTGACCCCTCACCTGCTCGCCTGGGGGACTCAGTGAGCTTATGAAGGTGGAACACTTAGCAGCAGGGCCAGCACCTCACGGGCACTCAGGGGATGGGCACTCTTTGAGACTGCTGGTCCTAGCGTGGCCCGGATACTCCTGGTCCTCTTAGGACTGTCGAATGCCCTTGTCTATTTTTTTCCTTCAGCTCTGTGTAAAGTCCCCCTGCTATTCGCTGACTGTATTGACCTCCCTCTGTGGATAGGCCGCTATTCATTATCTGTCTAAGAGAGTAGCGGAAAAAGCTTTCAGATTTGTATTTGAAACTAACCTTTGGGACTTTCAAGTCTTCCCAGAAGAAAATACCTACTATTTGAGACTCCGGGCTTTGGGCCTGGCAGAACTACTAATTGCCTATTTTTTTTTTTTTTTTTTTTTAGTTTCTTTTTTCTTTTTTTTTTTTTTTAATGTTTTTTTATTATATTATGTTAGTCACCATAGAGTACATCCCTGGTTTCTGATGTAAAGTTCGATGATTCATTAGTTGCGTATAACACAAAATAATTGCCTATTTTGTTATAATGTTGTTCTCTCTGTGCAGGAGCACAGACTTCTTTGCTTGCTTATCGACTGCCTCTCTCATGAGACTGTAACTTTCATGAAGGCGGAGACTGTCCCAGTTACTGGTGGCTCTCCAGCTGCCAGCACCGTGAGGGTGCGTAGCAGGACTCTGTAAATGACTGGTGGTGACGGACCTGGTGTGAGAGGGCGACACAGACGGTTTTGGACTAGAGCACGAGTAAGGCCGTGGTTAAAAAAAGAAATTTCATGAAAAGTTAATTCTTTAGCTTAATATAAATGATGGACCTTCCATAGCCTATTAGGCTTTCAATGTACCAGATTTACCATTTTTTTTTTTTTTAAAGATTTTATTTATATATTTGACAGAGAGAGACAGCCAGCGAGAGAGGGAACACAAGCAGGGGGAGTGGGAGAGGAAGAAGCAGGCTCATAGCAGAGGAGCCCGATGTGGGACTCGATCCCGGAACACCAGGATCACGCCCTGAGTCGAAGGCAGACGCTTTAACGACTGCGCTACCCAGGCGCCCCCAGATTTACCATTTTAATAAAAGGCAACAAAGCTGCCAATGACCCTGCTATTTATCAGGCACTGTGGAGTGAGATGGGTGAGATGGAGTCCTGGCCCTAATCATACAATCCGGTGGGGCTGTCAGAGGTCAGAACAGGGAGCTACAATGGTGTAGGAGAACACCTGTGTTAGAGCCATGTGCCAGCTACTTTGGGACCACGGGCACGGGGAGGCGATTCTGGGAGAGCAGGGATGGGGGCAGGGCAGGGCAAGGGCATGACCTGGTAGCCAGAGAACAAACAGGAAGTTGCCAGGTGCTCATGAGTTGTGTTCCTCACCTCCTTGTGTATGTGGAGATCTGCAGGAAGGCTTTATTTTGCACCATGCTTGCCCTGTTTCCGGACAGTCCAGTCAGAGGGCCTAAAATCCAAATACCCCCCTCCTCCAGTCTCAGTTCAGCTGCATCATTCCCACTTGGGGGTAGCTGATAGCCTCCTTTGAGGGGGTGTTTTTTATGTCATCTGGATTTGTTGGGAATGACACAAAGAGCTCGTTTGTCCAGAGAAGCCAGCATGAGTGTTGTCAGAGTCTTCATTGTATAAAAGAAGCAACCCCAGATGTCCACTCCACCAGCATTTACTGAGAGCCTCCTGTGCGTGCACTGTGCTTGCTGCGGGGGGGGGGGGGGGGGGGAGCGAAGGGGCCAACTATATTCCTCGTCCTCAGGCTGTAATCTCTCTGGGGCCACACATACACACGCTCTTGTAATACTACATAGAATGTGGCCTGTGTGACATAGATGGAAATAAAGAGGAGAAAAGAATTCCTTCTGGCATGAGCAAGGAGGTCATTTAAAAAAAATCTAGTGTGTGCGGAAGGGGATTAATTATACGCTTGCTGCGTGACACGTCACCATCGTGAGCTAACCATTGTCTCACTGTTTATGGAGCGCTTCCCGCGTGTGCGGAGCCCTGGACTAGTAAGCTTACGAGCTCGTGGGTAAGAGAACTACAGTACAGCGTGATCAGGCTTACGGCAGAGAAAACGTAGGTGGCGTGGAAGCTGGTGGCACAGGAACGACTGAATCTTGTTTCAGGGCACAGGGAGGGCCTCTTGGAAAAAGTGCCATTGAAGCCGAGACCTAGCTAGGTGAAGAAAGGGAGGGCACTTTCCAAAGGAGACTGTCTGCAGCCCACGGGAGGGTTCAGAGGGCAGCAAGCTGTGCGGCTGGAATGCCCTGACTGGCGGGAGTGTGGCAAAGAGATGAGCTGGGGACATGGGCAAGGTTCACACTTGGTCCTGAGGGATGTAGGAGGTCACCTGATGGTGTTCAGCAGGAAGTGACCTGGTCAGACTTGGAGCTAGTCTGGTGGTTGTGTGAAGAACCCCAGATTGGGGTGAGGGGAGAGCAGGCAGGGACGTGAGCTAGGAGGCTGGCGCCGTGAAAAGTTTGGCCATTCACTGGCTTGAAGCAGTGGCATTGGGGGTGTAGGTGCCTAGAAGGCCAGGAGGGCAGAGTTTGGTGATGAATTGGATGTGAGGGTTGTTGGAGAGAGATGATGAGCAGATTTCTGGTGTGGGTAACTTGATAGAAGGTGCTGCCTTGGGGGCCGGGGTGGCTCAGTCAGTGAAGCTTCTGCCTTCGGCTCAGGTCATGGTCTCCAGGTCCTGGGATCGAGCCCCATGTCAGGCTTCCTGCTCAGTGGGGAGTCTGCTTCTCCTTCTCTCTCTGCCCTCCCCCCCTGCTTGTGTGTTCTCTCTCTCAAATAAATAAATAAAATCTTAAAAAGAAGAAGGTACCTTGGCTGGGTGGAGAGCTCTAGAAGGATAAGTTTGCCAGAGAAAATGTTGAATTCAGTTTGTGGCCCACTGCGTTTGCGGTACCTAGTAGACAGTCAAGTAGAAATGTCCTGTAGGTGGTTGGAGTTGGGGTCTGGAGGTCTAGAGGCAGGTCCTGGTGGGAGTTTTGGGAGTCATCAGTTTTGAGATGGTGAAAAACTCCAAATGGATGGGTTGACCAAGAGGGAGTGTAGAGTGAGAGGGATTTTGCAAGGAGAGTACCCTTAGCAGAAAGCCAAAGGTCTGGGAAAAAAGGCCTTACGGAGGGGGTGACATTTGGAACCCACCTTGAGGAAAGGTCAGCCTTTCGGCATGCGTGGAGGAAGGCAGACATGCTGGATGGTGAAGGCCTCGATGCCAGAATGCAGTGTTCTGGCACGTGCCAGAGGACTTCGTACTGTGCTGTCCTCCGAGGCGTGCTGGCCGCTGGTTTGGGGGCCGGGTTGTGGTTTGTCTCCCCGCTTATGCTTCTTCCTCTCTTAGCACCGCCACCCCGGGCTAAGGCAGTGGAAGGTACAGGGGTCCTCTTACACTGTCCCTTGTCTCCTCTGCCTGCAGAGCCTTGGGGAGCATTGCCTCTCCTGGGAGCCCCTTGAAGGACACGCCTTAGATGCAGGAAGACGTTGAACGAGGACAGCCTGGCTGAAGCGAGGTATCCAGGACCGACCATGGCCGTGGCCCTAGAACCCCAGACCCAGGCCTCTCCCCGACCGGAGCCTGAAGAACTCCTGATTGTGAAACTGGAGGGGGACTCGTGGCGATCAGAATCCAAACTCCGGGAGGAGGACCACGACTGCGTCCCTGGGCCTGAGGCCTCCCGCCAGCGCTTCAGGCAGTTCCGGTACAGGGATGCGGCGGGACCCCACGAAGCCTTCAGCCAGCTCTGGGCGCTCTGCTGCCACTGGCTGCGGCCAGAGATCCGCCTCAAAGAGCAGATCCTGGAGCTGCTGGTGCTGGAGCAGTTCCTGACTATCTTACCCGGGGAGGTGCAGGCCTGGGTGCAGGCGCGCCACCCTGAGAGCGGCGAGGAGGCGGTGGCCTTGGTGGAGGATTGGCACCGAGAGGTCCGGGCTGCGGGCCAGAGGGTGAGGCAAACAGTCTCTTCTCCAAGGAGTGGGTCAGGCGAGGCGGCGGGGCTGTGACTAGCTTAATTGCCAAAACCGCGGCGGTAATAATCGTGATTGTTGTTGTTATTGACCTGCTGACCTGTATTGAGCACTACTGCGTACCCGACACTGTTCTCGGTGCTTCCCACGTGTTATCTCATCTCATCCTGTCAGTTTGATGAGAACGGTCCTGTTACCCTGATTTTACCGATGAGGAAACTGAGGCACAGACCAGGATAGGTGGGTGGCTTGAGGACACACAGCCCCAG
This sequence comes from Ursus maritimus, assembly GCF_017311325.1. Taxonomy (NCBI): domain Eukaryota; kingdom Metazoa; phylum Chordata; class Mammalia; order Carnivora; family Ursidae; genus Ursus; species Ursus maritimus. Next base: position 25,037,485 of record NW_024425786.1, read on the forward strand.
ACAGTAGAGCCGGAATGTGTACGCAGGCAGCCTGACGCTGAAGCCCGCGTTCGGAACCACTGCCCAGAGTGCCTCCCGGGACCGTATTCGCGGTGCGGGTGACTTGTGTTATGTTTCACATGCGACGAAACCTTTGGGTGCTGAAAGCAGAAATCTGGGTGGACACAGGTAGCATTATCATCCTCACTAAGGCCCCCAAACTCACGTGGCTTGCAGAGCTCAGTCAGGATGAGCCAGAGCCTAAACCTAGGTCCTCAGGTTCCAGGTTCGATGTTCTTTCTACGACACGACACATGTCTCATCTGCAAACCGTGGCAATTAAAATACCTCGGAGGCACGAGGCTCAGATGGGTTCGTAACTGACATTCCCTGAGCGCTCACGGTGTGTCAGACACCGTTCTCAGCTTTCTGTATGTGTTGCTCATCTCGTCGACACAGCAGCCCCGCAAGGTAGGTTGCTGTTCTGCCACCCTTTTTAGGCTGTGTGAGCAGAGACTCAGAGGTAAGTAACTTGCCTAGATTTATATAACGAAGTGGTAGAGCCGAGATTAAGGAAAGTGAAAGCATCGTGGATTTAATAGTCGCAGTCTCACCAGTTTGCAGGAGACCGAAGGCCCATGATGCCATGATGATTTTTCTGTGGCACCGCTTTTTTTTTTTTGAATCCTGCTTTTGAATCTGGCATGTGTAGAACAGAGTCCTTGAGCTGGCTCCAGGCTGAGCCAGCCGCCTAGAACCTTCATCTCAGCATTACCCTGCTGCTTCCTCTTGTTACAGGATCAGTCGCTTTCGTGATGTTACAGTTCATCACATTTTGTTGGGGGAGATGATAGGTTTGAGAACATCCCTTGCAAATGGCAGGGGTTTTCTGTAAAAGGTAAAGCTCTGGACAGATGTGAGATCAGGGGAAGAAAGGTTTGTGGTCTGCGGGTTGGCTCTTTGGATTCCTGATTGAAGACACAGAAAGCGTCCTATTTGAAGTTACAGAACTAAGTGTGAGCGGGTGGACCTTATTTGAATATACCAGCCCACCCTCGTAGATTATTTCTTGTCAAGAAACCAGCCGTTCGTCTTAAGTGGCAGTGGAAAAACAAATGGAAATCTTAGGACTTCAGAGCTGAGAGATGAAGACCTTGAGACCCAGAGATGAGAGTCGATTTAAATCAGGGGCTTTGTGACTCTTTATCTGTAAAATGAGAGGGTTGGACTAGACCAAAAGTTCTCAAATTATACCCCTGTGAGCTGAGCCTAAGTTGAACTGCATCTAAAATTGGGGGGAGGGGGGGAAGTAAGGTAATGGAACATTCTCTGTGATGTATTATTTTCCTGTGACTTTTATTTTTATTTTTTAACTTTCTCCCTGCTCCTGAGTGCTGACAAATGTCAGAACAAATGGGTAAGTAGCAAAGGAGCTCCCTGCCCCCACAGATGTTACAGCTTGTGATTACACTGCAGGCTACCTGACTCAGTTACGTTTTCTGCAAGTGAAATTTTTCCAAGACTTACCAGCTAACTAGGTTCCTCAGAGAGAACCGCCTGGAAAAGGCGGCGCTGCTGGGCTCAATGTCCTCCAAGATACTTTCCTTGAAGAGACGGTTCAGCTCTGCCGTTGGGTGGGTTTTGGCTTGTTGATTCTGTCGTCACCTCTTCCAGAACCCTCTCCCCGTCAGGTGCGTAGGCATCTAAAAGAATAAAAATAGACGTTATTTTTTAGAACAGTTGTAGCTTCACAGCCAAACTGAGCAGAAAGGGCAGAGATTTCTCATATGCTGCCCCCCAGCCCACGTGCCCATCGTTCCCCACGAGAGTGGCGCACCTGTCGGGCTTGGTGCCCTTACACGAATGCATCATTATCACCCAAAGTCTATAGTTTACGTTGGACGTCACTCTTGGGGTTGAGCATTCTGGGGATTTTAACAAATGTATAACGGCATGTGTCCCCCATTATACTATCACGTACAAGGTGGTTTCACTGCCCTAAAAATCCCCTGTGCTCTGCGTATTTATCCTCCTCTTCCCCAAACCCCTAGCAGCCACTGATCTTTTCACTGGCTTCGGGGTTTTGCCTTTTCCAAAGTGTCGCATCGGTGGAAGCATACAGGATGTATGTGGCCTTTGCAGATTGGCTCTGTCACCTAGTAGCGTGCATTTGACGTTCCTCCATTGTCTTCATGGCCTAACAGCTCATTTCTTTCTGGCGCTGAGTGACAGTCCATTGTCTGGACGTACTGCAGTTTATTCACCTCCTGAAGCTCGTCTTGGCTGCTTCCAGGTTGGCAGTATAAAACCGCTATAAACATCCGCGTGCGGGCTTTGGTGTGCACAGGCATGTCTGATGGATTCTTTCTTCATCCCTACCCAACCAGTATTCTACGGATTTTTTTCCCCTTCTCCTTGTCACTTGAATCTCCTTCTTTCTGTGTCTACAACTGCCATCCGCGGAATCAGAATGTTGCTTAGGCGTGGCCGTAGTTGGAGGAGCCCGGGCTGGGAGTGAGGGTGGTTACCGAGTCCAGTTGCACAATTCCTCTGGACATTGTAAGATTATAGCTTTAACAGAGACATTGGTTTGTTTTTTCTTAACCGTGGAAGGAGGTTGTAAGCAGGTGTTTTCTCCCTATAAACCACACAGGACATTGGTGGATGGCTTCATTTGGAATGGCTTTTTATGCTCGGCCCATTCCTATATATTTTAAGGATAAACATCCCTGTCTTTGAGAGAAGATTGGAGTTTTCAGATCAGCCGAAAGATTTTTGGAGTTACAGTTTCACAAATTCAATAAGTCGATGAAGGTGGATGTTATTAATTTGAATCAAAAAATAAGATTCAGGGGCGCCTGGGTAGCGCAGTCGTTAAAGCGTCTGCCTTCGGCTCAGGGCGTGATCCTGGCGTTCCGGGATCCAGTCCCACATCAGGCTCCTCCGCTGGGAGCCTGCTTCTTCCTCTCCCACTCCCCCTGCTGTGCTCCCTCTCTCGCTGGCTGTCTCTCTGTCACATAAATAAATAAAATCTTAAAAAAAAAAAAAAGATTCAGAGCGATGTATACAATTGCTATGTTTTCTATAAAAATAGGGAAGAAATAAGAGTCTGTATTCATAGATGCTTGTATATAAAGAAACCGAAAGGATGCGCAACAGTGGTTTCCTGTGGGGAGGGGCGGGGAGAAGGAGGACGCTGGGCAGATGGGGTGGGCACGGGGCTAGGCATGGGCTCTTTTCACTGCCTAGATCTTCATAGTTTCCATTTTTGAACCACCTGGGTATTAAAAATACCTACAGAAAACATTGAAACACATTTTTTAAAGTTCTGTAAGGCAGTGAGATTGTTACATTGTTGAGGCTTTAGGGCCAGGAAATAACATCTCCGCCTCCATCTCTGAATTTAGAACCAACGGACAGATCAGAAATGAGCTTTGTGATTGATAATGCTGAGTTGGGTGCTGTTTATTCATCGATTATTCCCTCTTATTCTATATATGTGCTCTGTGTCTCTGAGGGCTTCTGTGTCTGAACTTCTGCATTGAAATCGAAAGTGCCACTTTGGTTTTCCTTTTGAGTTACAGTGCCTCGTCTCTGCTTCTCCTGTTTTAAGAGTAGATGGGCCTTTCTCAAACAGCGTACTTTCATTCCATTTTAAAATTCCGTCTGTAGTTGGTTGCCCCTCCTTTCTCTTATATTTATTTTTGAATTTTCTTTGCCTCGCGGCAGGAATATTTAGAGCAATTAAATTTAGACTTATTGTTATATCTGTTTTTATCTTTTGACGGATACCTGGTTAACTTCTGTGTTTTCTTGATACCTTAAAAGTGAAACCGCCTATTTTTGATGTTTAGAGATTATATTTTTGTGTCATAAAATCATGTTACATGATTTCTTTGTTTACAATTCAGAAATGTTGGGAACAGTAGGAGCCTCACTGAGACCCTTGTGCGGTCTCCCCGTGTTGAACAAAACAGTAGTCATTTGGTGGTATCAGTGCTGGTCTGTTTGCTAGCATCAGCCTCACGGCTTTGTTGTCATACTTTGAGTCATCCTTGGATCTAAAATGAGCCTGTGAGCCTCTGGACCACAGCCGTACTTGAAGAGCATTCCGTGCCCCAGTGGAGTTGGTCTTACTGAACTGACGATTGGGAATTTTGACTGTCTGTGTGTAGGAGCTGGGCTTGTGTGCAGAAGAGACCCGGTCCTTAAAGGCAATGCAGGAATCTCCGCCTTGTCAGCTGCAGCCAGCGAATCACTGGCCTGAGGCACAGTGCCAGAAGCAGTGGGTGAAGAAGTCCTGCCCCGCCCTTCCCAAGCATCTGGACACCAAGATGGCGCCCCAGCCCTTGAAGGAGAGTGGTGAGCGCCAAGAATCGGGGGACATGGAAGAGAGGGGAGGTGTAGAGGGGGTAAGGAAGGGTGCATGGGGTGAGGGACGTGAGGAATTCAAGGCAAGGGGTGAACTAGTGTCTGATGGCCATGCTAAGAAGGAAGGCAGGTGAGCGTCGTGCAGGAAGAGGAAGTTCCCAGTGATGTGGGCACACCCCACTGAGCTGAATCATGCCGCATGTTCAGGTCGGGTTGGGGCCAGGTGATCCTAGGGGTTTGAGCTGGCATCTTACAGACGGCCCTTCTCTCGGGGTGGCTTCGGAGCCGGACACTCCAGAAGGGAAGTAAAAGGGGAACATCTGCCCTGGCTAGCGGGGCAGTCTCAGCCTGATGCAAGTGTGGCCTTTGGAAAGCTGGGCCTGGGAGGGGATGGTTTTTGGGAACCAGAGCTTGGGTGTCAGAGACTTTTTCTTCTCCTCAGCTGTCCTCACTCCCCGAGTCCCTACTCTCCCAAAGATGGGGAGCGTTGGAGATTGGGAGGTGACAGCCGAGTCCCAGGTAAGCCGCTGTTTGTCCTTTCTTTCCTGTCCTGACTTCTGCTGGGCCCTTGCCCCCGCACGCTTCTCCTCTCTCCGTGGCCTGCCCCCAGCAGAAGGGCATATATCACAGGGCGTCAGCCTGTGCCCCCAGCACCCGATCTGCTGGGCCTCTCCTCAGTCATGCTGCTCCTTACGACGCCGGCCTCACACATGGTCTGCCTGTGTCCGTGGCCTCGCCTCGGGCCTGCTTGGGCCAGCTAGCGTTCCCAGGGTGTTCTCGATTGCAGTCCTTGTCTTGTACGTCCCACAGGAAGCCCTGGGCCCTGGCAAACACGCCGAGAAGGAGTTCTGCAAGGACCCCCCAGGAGACGGGTGTGGGAACGGTGTGCCCCTAGGTAAGGAAACAGCGCCCTCTCAAGAAGACCTTGTCTTCTGGTTTCTGGTACACTCAGTTCCCAAAGAATGTTTGTCACCCCCTTAAGACTCGTGACTCTGGGAAGTCTGGCACTTGAGACGCAGGAAGAAGGCATGCTCTTTGTGACCAGCTCTGGTGGCAGGGATGGAGTGTGGGGCGTGGGGTCTGCCTGCATAGCGGCTGGCAGCCGGCTTCCAAGAGCCTGCCCGCTTGGGGCTCATTTCCCCGGTACGTTCCCTGCGACTGTCCTAGGCTGTCTCAGAAATCCAGTCCTTTCAGCAGCAGACCGGGTCCATCTCTCAGGGGCAGACTCCAGGGGGCTGAGCCCATGAGACTGACATACTGAACCACAGCGAGAAGTAAACGTCACAGGGCTCAAAGCTCTTGAAGCCCAGTGGCCAGCAGCTGGCTCTGTAGGCGCATCTCAGGGGGCCAAACAAAAACGGACCATTTCCCTGTGGAGGCTGGGGTCAGTGTGAGGGGTCAGACACGAGAGGGGGATAAAATGGAAGACCGTGCTAGGTCTGCCTCCTAAGGGGAGCTAAGGGGAGACACGGGAAGCTTGGTGGCACCTTTCCTGACAGTTGAACTCCTTTTTTACATACACCGTGATATCTAGGAAAAGTGTTCACAGCAAACTTTGGGAAATGCTGAACCACGTAAAGTTTCTTTAAGCGCTCAGCTCTTTCTGATCTAGTCTTCTTCAAATATTTCTTTTAATTAAAGGCTTCCTGTTTTGTTAGGGCTGGGAGCTGCTGGGACAGCAGTCCTTTACACATAGCTGCTAAGTGTTTTAAAAAATAAGGAAATGTATTTTCTCACATTTTTGGAAGTCGAGCGGAGGGCATGCTCCAGCCACAGCACGGAGTGGCTCAGCAGCGTCCTGGCGGGCCTCGCTTCTTCCTCTCTGCGCTGTCGTCCTCAGTGTCTGTTTCGCACTCGAGCTGTCATGTGTCGTAATCAAAAGATAGATGCCGATGTCAGTTGGGCTCACAAGTTTTCTAGCAAGAGACACACACACACACACACACACGTATGCACGCGTGCGCACACACAAACACATACACAGGGCACGTGAGTGAGAGAGGGGGAAACGTTTCCTCCAACCATTAAATTCATTCTGGTTGGGTCAGTTTAGGTCGCGTGCCCGTCTGTGGACCAGTAACACTTACTCTTTGTGCGATGTGTTTCAGAACTACAGCAAAGAAACAGGTCCGTTAACGTGGGGAACTGGCACGGGAATTTCTCATCAGCCTCATGCAGGGAAATGATCTCTCGCAGGGGCATTTTGGACAAACGCTCTGCTCGGTGTATCATTTCTACTTAATCACTTCTCGTCCTGCTTTTGTTTAGGTGTTCCAGTTTCAAAACCAAGTATCAACAGCCAGCGAGAGCAGGGACCAGAATTTTGGCGTCCAAGCTTTATAAATTCCGGAAAAAGGAACACTGCAGATTACAGCCCGGGTAGTGAGCAAACAAGACCAGCTCAGGCACTGGCCTGGAGAGACTCAAAGGCCTGGGAGGAACCATACCAGTGGGACACGGAGGACATGAAGGTGTCGGGTGTGCACTGGGGCTACGAGGAGACCAAGACTTTTCTGGCAATTTTGAGTGAGTCGCCTTTCTCTGAGAAGCTCCGGACTTGTCACCAGAACCGCCAGGTGTACCGGGCCATTGCAGAGCGGCTGAGGGCTCGGGGCTTCCTGCGGACCCTGGAGCAGTGTCGCTACAGGGTCAAAAACCTCCTCCGGAATTACCGGAAAGCCAAGAGCAGCCACCCACCAGGGACGTGCCCCTTCTATGAGGAGCTGGAGGCCCTGGTGAGGGCGCGGACGGCCGTCAGAGTCACAAGCGGCCCGGGAGAGGCCGTGGCGCTCCCCAGGCTGGCGGACAGCGATGTGGAGATGGATGAGCAGGAGGAAGGGGGCTGGGAGCCTGAGGAGACGGCAGAAGACTGTAATGGTGATGACCTGGCCACCGATGAGTCCGTCCAGGGGCCCAGGCTTCCAGGGGGCCCAACTCTGTTCCAGAGTCGTATCGGTAAGAACAAGGGGGTGTAGCAGGTCCAGATGCGAATTCTCCTGCCAGCCAAACCTCTGCTCCCCGAGTTCAGGGCGTACCGGATGGCAAGTCTAGATTGTTGCCACTGGAGTAAGCTGGGAAGTTCCTTAGGTTATCCTCAAAGTCCTCTTCTTTCCTCCTATGATCAGTTTCCTAGAATGAGCTTTCTCAGCTATAGAAACCACCTTTAAAACCTTAAGGAACCCTGAAGGGCTAATTCAGTATCCGTGGACCTTGAACAATGCAGGGGTTAGGATACCAATCCTCTGCTCCGTCGAAAATACGCATGTAACTTTTGACTCCCCCCAAATTTAACTACTAATAGCGTGTACTGTGGACCACAAGCCTTACTGGTGCCGTAAATAGCACATATTTCATATATGTATTATATACTGTATTCTTACAATAAAGTAAGCTAGAGAAAAAATGTTATTAAAATCATAAGGACGAGAAAATACATTTACAGTACTGTACCATATATACTGTACACATAAAGCCCAATCTGCGTATTAGTGGACCTGTGCAGGTCAAACCTGTGTTGTTCAAGGGTCAGCTACATTTGTGAGTGTGTCACTAAGAGGATGGGGAAGGTTATCCTGTTACACGAACGAACTTTTAATTTTAATGTGTGATGAGCACATCAGCCTGTGATTTCACAGACAGTAAATTTAGGTAAAGAAAGATACTGAGTGACATATTTATCATGTAACAGAAATCATGACGGTATAGCGTTGAACACGTGACATTTGGGAAACACCCAATCATTGTAAAAGCGGAAATACGGAAGCCCAAGAGATGAACTGTCTTATCTAAAGCTACGCAGTGAGGTAGGGCCAGAGTCAGGGTCAGAGCCCAGAGCTCCTGTCTCCAGTTTTCTGTGTTTTCCCCCTCCACCATGCTGTCCCCCTGGGCTGCATCGTTTATCTACAGAGGACCTCAGAACAGACCACGTCCTTTTCATTCCTCCACAAAAGGAAAGGGCATCCTCAGCTGGATGCTATTGCAAGATTATTTGAAGTCCATTTATGTCTAGGGATTCTCAGTTCCCATGTTTGTTAAGAGGAAAGTTCATAAAATAACTAGAGGATGTATATGGAATGGATATAGAGAAAGTCTCTTGGATCCCAGCTTAAGGCCTTTCCCCACAGCGAAGCCAGAGGAGTGGGTCACGTGGTATAATGTGGCCACCGAAGTCCTCTTCAGCTAAGACTCAAGAGTTAATGGAAACTCTTAGAAGGGGGCAGGGTGGGAGGCTGTAGCTTACCTCTGAGAAGCAAGGGAATAGTCTTGGCTGGTGCCCCGGGTGCCTGGAAGACTTCTGAGGTGCCTGTGTTCTAGGCATTTGGTGGGGCAGGAACCCTGAACCCTGATGACCCAGGCAAGTCTCATTATGCCTCACGGTTCTGAACTCTTCCCTCCTGACAGCAGGTGTGCACTGGGGCTACGAGGAGACCAAGGCCTTCCTGACCATTCTCAGCGAGTCCCCATTCTCTGAAAAGCTTCGCACCTGTCACCAGAACAGCCAGGTGTACCGGGCCATTGCGGAGCGGCTGTGTGCACAGGGCTTCCTGCGGACCCTGGAGCAGTGTCGCTACAGATTCAAAAACCTCCTTCGAAGCTACCGGAAAGCCAAGAGCAGCCACCCACCAGGGACGTGCCCCTTCTATGAGGAGCTGGACTCCCTGATGAGGGCGCGGACTGCGGTCAGAGCCATGGGAACCCTCAGGGAGGCAGCAGGTCTCTATAGGTCTGGGCAGAGCAGTACCGAGGCTGATGACCAGCAGGCCTGGGGTGAGATGGCAGATGAAGATGGCATCAAATCTCCAGCCCCACGTCCTAACACCCCGGGTACCGGTAAGCCGGGAGTAATTCGATGCCCGCAAAATCCGGAAGCATGCAGGCAGAGCAAGGGGGCCCACTCATTATCGTTTGTCTCTGAACTATAAGAGAGAATAGAAATGAATAGGAAAAGCATTTGTGATTTGCTCAGATGATTTAGTCTCTAGCTTTGTGTAATCCCCAGGTGAGATAAGCAGCCAGGTCTTGATTTTACTGGGATTTATCTGGGAAATTATAATTTAATTCAAAGTTTATTCAATATCTCATGGTGTGGGCTATTTGTAATGTGCTAGAAGAAGGAGGTGTTCAGTATTGAGTAGAGGGATGGGGGAGTTGAGCAGAGACTGACTAGCTGGCTGTGTGGCCTGGGCCTCATGACTCCAAAGGTGGGGTCATCATGTTCCAGGCTCCGCTCTCTATTTTGCAAGTCAGAAATTTACATATGCACCCAAACTTGATCAGTTTCGTGTTAGTCACATTACAAGATGTGAACAGAAAATATGTGATATAAATTCATGTTAGTTAAATTCACAAGATACAAGGTATATAAATAGATGTTAACTAATGAATGAAGAAAAACTGCATTTCTTTCTGTTTTAGGGTTTGAGATGAGGCATAAGGATGAAGACCAGATTTCGGAGCAGGACGTTTTTGAGGATTTGCCTGGAGCCTTATCAAAATGTACTAGAGAGGATGTTTGCCACCCTCCTGACTGGGGGCAAGACAGTGAAAATGAAGGCGAAGGTGAAGGGCAGTGGGGAAACCACCCCCAGGAGCAGTGGGAGGAATGTTCTTCTGAAGAGGACTTAGAAAAACTTATCGACCATCAGGGCCTGTACTTGGCAGAGAAACCCTACAAGTGTGATACATGTGTGAAAAGCTTCAGCCGGAGCTCCCACTTCATCGCCCACCAGCGGATCCACACAGGTGAGAAGCCCTACAAATGCCCTGAATGTGGGAAGAGCTTTAGTGACCGCTCCAACCTCAATACCCATCAGAGAATCCACACTGGAGAGAAGCCCTACAAATGCCTTGAATGCGGGAAAGGCTTCAGTGATCACTCCAATCTTGTCACCCACCAGAGAATCCACACAGGGGAAAAGCCCTATAAATGTGGGGAATGTTGGAAAAGTTTCAACCAGAGCTCAAACCTCCTGAAACATCAGAGAATCCACTTGGGAGGCAATCTTGACCATTGTGGTGAGCCTGGCGAAAACTTGGGCCAAAGCCCACCCTTCAGTGCTCACTGCAGGAACTCCGCAGAAGAGACATCTCTTGAACAACCTCAGAGTGCCAGTAAGAACTTGAACTCTGGCCCACACGGCACCAGCTCAGGGGAAAAGCTTTACCAGTGTTCTGACTGTGGAAGAACCTTCTCTAAGAGCTCTGCCCTCATTAGTCACCAAAGAATCCATACGGGAGAGAAACCATATGAATGTGCCGAATGTGGGAAAAGCTTCAGTAAGAGCTCCACGCTGGCTAACCACCAGCGAACCCACACGGGGGAGAAGCCGTACAAGTGCGTGGACTGTGGGAAGTGCTTCAGTGAGCGCTCCAAGCTCATCACACACCAGAGGGTGCACACAGGAGAGAAGCCCTACAAATGCCTCGAGTGTGGAAAGTTCTTTCGTGATCGTTCCAACCTCATTACTCACCAGCGGATTCACACGGGAGAGAAGCCTTATAAGTGCAGAGAATGTGGGAAATGTTTTAACCAGAGTTCTAGTCTGATTATTCACCAGAGAATCCACACTGGGGAGAAACCCTACAAGTGCACGGAGTGTGGGAAAGACTTCAACAATAGCTCACACTTCAGTGCCCACCGGAGAACTCATGCAGGAGGGAAAACGTCATAGGAGACCCCCTCACTCCTGCCACAGCAAAAGAGATAAATGTATATTTAAATCTCTTGAGATCGTAAGATATATGCTAGAAACTTACCCAGTTTTTAAGCTTGGTGTAGACCCAGGGAAGCTATCTTGGTATAATCCAGGTTATTTGGAAGTGAATTACAAATGCTAAGGATCCAGATTTGAAGGCACTTTTTTTTTTAAATTTTAAAAAATTTTTAATTTTTTTAATTTTTATTTTTTTTTAATTTTTAATTTTTAACTTAAATTTAGTGTATTATTAGTTTCAGGGGTGGAATTTAGTGATTTATCAGTTGCATATAACACCCAGTGCTCATTCCATCAAGTGCCCTCCTTCATGTCCATCACCCAGTTACCCCAGCCCCCCACCCACCTCCCCTCCAGCAACCCTCAGTTTGTTTCCCAGAGTTAAGAGTCTCTTATGGTTCGAAGGCACTTTTCTTAAGTGTAATTTGTTTTTCTCTTATAAAAGTCCCCCATGTGGTCCTCAGGCTGTCTTTACATTTGCTGTCACGGGAAGACTTTATCAGTGTTCGAGCCAGACTGATGACGCAGGGGATTAGAGGTAAATCTCTGCTCACGAGCAGTGATTCCAGACCTCAGTGTGCCTCTACGCGGTCCACAGGTCCGCACGGTCCTTTGGCACATCAGCAAGTCTCATGCGTGGCAGCTTTCAGTTGGGGCGTATCCATACAGAAGAACTTTGAGACTGGAGAGAGGCGTGATTGGGAATCGGTGGGCTAAAGCAGACCCCCATGACCTCAGCAAAGGGGAGGAGCAGCAGTGATGTCATTACTAGCTATTAATAATAGCAAAGGTAGCCAGTATCGGTTGAGCATTTGCTCTTTGGCAGGCTCTGTGCTAAGCACTTTGTACACATCCTCTCACTCCTTACGGCAGCCCTGGGACGAAGGTACTAATCTCCCGATTTCCCAGAGGAGAAAACTGAGGCTTGGGAAAGCTAAGTAACGCGCTTGGGTGGCATGTCTGAAAATAGCAGGGGCAGACTTTAACCAGATCTTTCTTTTCTTTTTTTTTTTTTTTTTTAAAGATTTTATTTATTTATTTGACAGAGATAGAGACAGGCAGCGAAAGAGGGAACACAAGCAGGGGGAGTGGGAGAGGAAGAAGCAGGCTCATAGCGGAGGAGCCTGATGTGGGGCTCGATCCCAGAACGCTGGGATCACGCCCTGAGCCGAAGGCAGACGCTTAACCGCTGTGCCACCCAGGCGCCCCTAACCAGATCTTTCTGTCTGTGGTGCCTGAGGTGTTCCTAACCATTGGACCGTATCCCCTTCCACACTGGGGCAGGTAACTCAGGTGCAAGGACCCCAAAGCACTTTGTGGACCATGTTTCCTACTAAAATTCCTTTATGAATTCTCCTTTTAGCAAATACGGAAACCAAGAATCCCTGAACATGAAAGGGTCTGGGATGGCCCAGATTGGCAATGCTTGGAGCAAGGCTGAGCTAGTATTAAAGTACTCGATGTGGATTTCCTTCTTTGCAACAATGTGGGTGAGATACAGGGGGGTGAGACTGGGGAGAACGGACAGCCACAGTGTACCTCTTCCCACAGGATACCACTTCCACAAAGGAAATGGGGTTTAAGAATTTCCCTTTTCTCCAGGAGTCAGTCCTTCTTGAGTTAGACTTGGCTGAATTGAATGCTAAGCCTTACAAAAAACCTGGGCCTGCGTTTTTGCCTCCCCGGCCCTTTTCCTCTTGGTGGAATCTTTGTTCCCGATGGCCATGCCATAGCTGAGCAGAGGGGAGGCGGGAGGAGTTGGTGTGTGCCTACTGAGAGGGCTTCGAACACTGCCCCGCATCCCAGGTGCGTGGCACAATTTTATCCTGAGCCAGCTTGTCCCAGGCCTGCCCAGTGCTTCCTAAGTGTTGGCCTTCCCGCACAGACCAGTCGGAAGGGCTCACCCAGGATGGTTTGCTAATTTGCATACTTTGGCTTTCAGAGTTTCTCCTTAGGAGGGTTTAAAAATACTGACCATGGACTTTGGTTTCCAGAGGATTTTAAAGGAAAATCCCTGTCCTGACATCTCTGCCCATGACATTGGGATGCCGTTGTGCCCTGGTTATTTCGTGGGCTTGGGAAGTACCTATCAGGTGGTGGGTGTGATGGGAAGAGCAGAAGTTTCTATTCACATGTGAGGGAGTCAGTGGAGGGCTCTGCACTCCCACAGAGAGAGATCACTTCCACGTCTTCCTCTGCTTCCCGAGAACCAGCTTACCCCAGGGCCACTGCCCGTCCACTCCTTGCCAGTTTACCTCTCCTGGCGCCCATGATCTCTGAGGGGCAGGGTCGTGGGTGAGCCTTGGGTTCGCACCAGCAGGTTATCTGCAGTAACAAGATGAAACACAGGGTGCCACGTGAGCCGAGGGGAAGGGGCTTCCAGGCAGAGGTGTGGTGGCCTGGCAGCATGGCCGAGGGTGCGGGTGGGCGCCAGCGTGGCTTAGGACCGTTGGGGTGTAAGCTGAGAGGTGGGCAGTGGTGAGAGCTGAGATGGGAGGGTGCTGGGGCGGCTTCCCGGACCTCACCTCTGAGCGGAGCTGGGACATCAGGCTGCGGGCGACGCGGATGTGCGCTGAGTGGAGCTTGGCTGTGCGGCCGTAGGGGCGCTACTGCAGTATTCCAGTTAAACGTGAGGGTCTGGACTGGAGCAGTGGGTACCTGGAAGGGGAGCAGAAGGATTTGAGAGGTTTCAGAGGCAGCGCTGGGGACAGCAGAGGAAAGCAAGAATGCCTTGGGTGACGGGTGGAGCATGTCACCGTTCAGAGCTGGGACCACGAGGAGGAGAGGCAGGAGGGCAGAAGGTGACAAGGTTGGTTCGGGACATGTTGAACTTCAGGTGCCCGAGGGACATCTGAATGGCACTGACTGCAGCAGGCCTTTGGACTCGTGGCCTGAAGCGAGGGGACAGCTCGGGACCAGGGAGTCCCCTGTGTGCATGGGAGTTAAACCACAGGAAAGGGAGTACGTTCAAGTCCTCGAAATACCGGGTCTAGGACAGAACTTGAGAAGCACCCGAGGGAGAGCAAGACGCTCCTCCAAGGAGTTCTAGACGCTCCCCGCTCCTACCCCCTCACCCCTGCACCCCCCGCACACTCCTGTCAGTTTTTGGACACTTTCCGTTGCTGCCGATGCGTTTTCCCAGTGTAGTCCCGAGTCTGGAATCTTCACTGTGGAAGCCAAGCCGAGCCGTCTCCCCCGACTGTCGCGGGCACCCCTGCTCTTGGAGGTGTGCTCGTGTCTCACGCTTCCAGAGAGCAGCTGGGGCCCTTGCTGTGACAACAGGTTCAGCCTGAGAGCGCGGGCGGCGGCGGACGTCCTCCGGCAGGTGTCTGCTGCTCCGGTAACGGGCTGTGTCACGTGACGCGAGTCAGGGGCGTTTCGGTCACTCGGCAGCCCGGGCCTCAGCCCGCGAGCCCAGCGCTCGGCCCTGCTGGGGAAACCGAGGCGGCGGACGGAGCCTGGCCGTGACCGCGCCCCCTTACTGGACCTCTGTACCCTCAAGAAGGCCTCGGCTCCTCTGAGGCAACCGGAAGCACGGAGAGGACTCCGTCCGCGGACCCCGCGGGGGCGGCAGAGCGAGGGGGAGCGCGGGGAGCGGGGCCGCACGTACCCCCGGCTTCCGGCCTTGGCTGCAGCGGGGGGCCCGCGGCCGCCCCGGCCTCACGGCCCCCACAGCCCCCGTGTCCTCCCACGCTGACGGCGGGGCGGTCAGGCTTCTCCCTGCCGCCTCCTGTTCGGGGAGCCCGGGGGGACAGCTCTCCAGGCTGCAAAAGGGAGCTCGTGTTCAGTCACTTGGCGGAGAAGGGTGACGCCCTTTGGGGAGGGGCGCCGAAGCTTCGCGTCTGGAGCGGCGGCGGCCGCGGCGCACGTCCTCAGGGCCAGACGGCTGTCGCCGCTCTGTCCTGGGGCTGCGTCGCGTCGGCTCCCCGCACTGCTCCAGGCGTGTCCCCGGCCGTGTGCTGCCCTGGGCTCTCCTCTTCGGAGCCGGTGCCCTGCCTGCCAGCCCGGCCCGAGGCACTGCTGGCTCCCCGACCGCACCCCTGTAGCCCCCTGCAGCCGTCTGCGGCCTCGGCGCACCCCCGGGGCGCGCGCGTCCCCTGTGGCTACACACTGGCCGCAAGCCAGCATCCACACGCCTCCAGCCAGGCGGGCGCGGTCCGGCTCCTGCAGACTCGGGCCCCCAGTGTCCCTCCGAAGGGCATTGCCCAGCGGGCCGCAGTTACCCGGCTGCCGGCGAGCCCTCTGAACGGAGCCAGTCCCACAGTCAGAATCCAGCCCGGGAAGCACCCCCTTATCTGTTTTGGGCCCACCTGTCCTTTCCATGTTCCTCAGCACCCCCTCTTAGCAGCAGACACCAGTGTTGCCCCGGCCCCCCGCTGCTCCTAGAGGTTAGTGACACGTGGCCAGAGGTCAGGGAAGGCCTGGCAGGAGAGAGGAGGTCAAGTGGCACCTAGGAGTCTGGGGTGGCAGCCGCTTCTTCCCACAGCTCCTGGCTGCTGTCTCTCCTGACATCTGTATTGACACGACCATGTCTTTAGCACCCCGTTTTCCCTCTGACTTGCGGCAGATCTGGAATTACCTCCCAGTGTACTTGTGGTGGCCCTCACTGTACTTCCCCACCCCACGCTGGGGACCTCGTGGCCCTCTGGCACCTCTCACCTGGTCCCCGAAGGAACCCTGGAAGGAGCCTGTGCTCGGAGACCCTGCCCTGGGCTGCCTGGAGGAAGAGGCAGAGAACATAAGAGGCCCCTCTTCTCAGTGTGGGTCTGTCCTACATTTCACGGCTGAGAGCTGCTTTGGTCTAAGAGCCACTTAGTTAAGTCAAGAGCATCAGAGCGGTCAAGGGCAGGACCCAGGTAAACAACTTCGCCCGAACACACCGCACAGGTAGAGTGGGGGTGCACACAGACATTGCTGTTCCAATCACGGGTCAGGGAGCGATTCCCCCGGTCTGTGCGGATGACTCTGATCCTGCCACCTGCCATCCCATAATACTTTCTGACGTCCCATTTGTTTTTCACATTTTTCATTGTTGGAAAATACCCCATAGTTGTGCCACCTAGGGGGTGAGGACCCCAGGAAGGAAGAGGAAGAAAACACCTGTACCTGCGAGGCTGGTCCTGGCTCCCGTGAGCCCGAGCAGGAGAGGAGCCCTGGGCAGCGGCTGACAGAGCCACTGTCACGAGAACCCCTGGAGAGTCACTGGGGCCCAGGGAGCCCCACAGCGGTGCCAGGTGACAATTGCGACACACAGGGGAAAGGACTCTTCTTCCTCCCATGTACAACGTGGCTTGGCTTCAGTACTTTGGGGAATTCACAGGGCACAGAGCAGCTTTTGCATTTAGAGGCAGTGGACACGAGCCTGAGGGTCAAGGACCGTCCCCGGTGGTGGTGGAGGCGGTGAGCCGCTGCTCTGAAACCCTCCCTGCAAACTTCACTGGGAAGAGGGCTGGGCAGGGCAGGAGAACGCACCTGATGAGGAACCCCAGACAGCACCTGATGAGGAAAGGCTTGTTCGTGACCATACATGTGGCCCCCAACCCCACACCCCCGATGTTGCCCAGAAATAGGAGGAGGTGAGACTAGCCAGGCCGGAGGTCACGCTAAGCCTTTCTGGCACATTCTGGGCATGTTATCTCCAGGGACTCTCTTTGAACATCTACTATCCAACGAAAACCAGATATCTGTGATCAATCTTAGTGACTCCGAAATGAGAATGGAATGAATTTTGGCCACCAGGAGGCTCAGAGTTTCGAGATCCAATTCTAAAAAACCGAGCAGGCCCTTTTTGGTTTGCAGCTTGGGCACCAATCCCCATTTTGGCTGGCTTTGTTTTCACTGCCTTATCTTTGATTATTTTCATTTTTCATTCCATTTCATTATTTTCATTTTTTGATTATTTCATTTTTCGGCTAGCTAAATCATATTTTGGGATGAAGTGGCCTGATACATAAATAAGTTATACTGATTAAACTGAAAGAAAACACACACTTGTTTTGGGCTCTTCTGGCATCTCTCTCATTACCCTCAAAGCATGGAGGAAAGGGCGAGGGGGAAACAGGATACACAAGTCTGTACAATCTCCCATCCCTTGTGCTGGACTGACATCTTGCTTTCACTGTTTTCCATGGTACAAACTCATGAGTCATTGACTTTCATCCATGACGGGGGCTCCTTGGTCTGCTGACCTTCTCCATACACCTGCTGTGATTTCCCCTGGGACCTCTGTGCTAGGAAATCTGAGGTATCTGGGGCCCAAATAACACAAGGATGATTATGGATGAAAAGGAAGGAAGGTTTCCCAGAAGGCTGAATTTTACCTGGCTCCTCTGATTTGTCTCCCGGTTCAGGAACAGAGCTGACACACTTGGTACTCAAGGAGGGGACAGCTGGAGGGTCTTTATGGGGATTCTTTCCCCTCCTTCCTCCACCCACCTCTTCTGGTAATGTCCAGGAGACTTTGTGGCTCAAGACTGAAAATTCCTAATTAACTTTCACTTTGCATATTTGAGTGGGGCATAGGCAACTTTGCCTTTTCAACTCTGCTGTCCTTGAATGCTGGTTGTAAACTGGTGGTGGGGGGGGAGAGTGATATTTCAGATTTTGACATGGCTTTGATCAGAATCTTCTGAAAACTGTTTCTTCCTGTAGGAGTCAGAATCTTGAGTGTTAGGTTCTAGTGGTGGCTGGGATGACTCATGTTCTGCACATACTGGCACAAAGATGAGATCTGGGGGAGAATTAGTCATTGTCTCCCTGGAAGAGAAGTTCTAGGTCTTGTTGGTATGTTTTCATGAGACTTCTTTCTGGCCGTTGCTCCGACAGTGACCAGCTCCACAGGGCTTGTCTTCCTGGAAGACAGGACAGAGGGCATAGGCATCTCATTGCTGTGCTCTTGCTATTAGCAGAGCCCAGAGGCCCGTTACAAATGTCAGTTCCAATCTGGGTTCAGGCTCATGACTCATCCCAGGCCACACCACTAGTTCCATGGGAAAGCCCAGATTTCAGTCCGGCAGTTGGGCTCCAGGGCTTGCACTCTTGGCCATGCTCCACCAGTAGGTCCTTTGAAGGCCTGTTCCTGTGGTGCTCGAGCCGTCCACCTGTATCATCCCAGAGCTGTCTGCAACAGCCCCCATCTCCTGGACGTGCCCCTGCAATCACTGAAGACCTTATCCCCTGGCTGGCAGTCTTGTCATCACCGGGGGTGGCTCAGACGATCACGAGATGGCCATGCAGTCTTTGACCACTCCAGCTCAGCCACACTTGTCCTTGAACCCACCACCTCTGATATCATTAATGAAACTAATCCAGCCACTAATCTCTCTTCTGAGCTCAGATGTGCACAGCTGGTGACTTGGCATCTCCTCTGGGGCTCCGCAGATCCACACCGATCCCCCCTGAGTCTGCTCCTAGCCCTCCAACCTCTTCCTTTTTCCTTCCAGTAAAGATAGCATCACCCATCCAAGTTGCTCATGTCAGACATTAGAGTCACCTCTGAATCTTCTCCCTCCCTTGCCTCTACATCCAATCACCAAATCATGTGGAATAAATCTCCAGAACACACCTTGAACCCACCCATCGCTCTCCATTCCCATGGCTACTTCCTTTG
This sequence comes from Ursus maritimus, assembly GCF_017311325.1. NCBI lineage: Eukaryota > Metazoa > Chordata > Mammalia > Carnivora > Ursidae > Ursus > Ursus maritimus. The sequence continues at coordinate 25,056,157 of NW_024425786.1, forward strand.
TCCTGGCTACCATCACCCCACTGGTCAACCGCAGCCCCTCCTAACTGGCATTTCTACTACTTTTGGCCCTTCTGCAACTTGAGCTTCAAACCTGCACGTTATTTTCTTACAACATAAATCAGGTTATGTCACTTGGCTTCCCACCCCAGGTATGTGACTTTGCACTTGCCTTCTGTCATACACTGTTTCCCTACTTTACCACGCTTCCGCCATGGTGGCCCCCTTTCTGTGCCTCTGTCAGGTGAGCTCTTTCCAACCTCTGCGCAAGCAGTTCCCACTTCATGGATTCCTCCTCCTCCCTGCATTCATCCCCTGGCTGAGGCCCATTCATCTTTCAGGTCTCAATTTATTTGAGATTTTTTTTTTTTCTTCTTGCGGTAGGCCTATATTGCTATAAACTTCCCTCTTAGATCCACTTTTGCTACGTTCTAAAGATTTTTTTATTTATTTGATAGAGATAGAGACAGCCAGCGAGAGAGGGAACACAAGCAGGGGGAGTGGGAGAGGGAGAAGCAGGCTCACAGGAGAAGAGCCTGATGTGGGGCTCGATCCCACAACGCCGGGATCACGCCCTGAGCCGAAGGCAGACGCTCAACCGCTGTGCCACCCAGGCGCCCCTCTTTTGCTACATCCTAAGGGTTTGGGACCCTTGTGTTTTCATTTTCATTTGTCTTGATGTATTTTTGACTTCCTCTTTGATCTCTTGGCTGACCCATTCATTGTTTAGTAGCATGTTATTTAACCTCCATGTATTTGTGTTCTTTCCAGATGTTTTCTTCTAGTTTCACGGCGTGGTGGTTGGAAAATGTGCTTGGTGTGACTTCAGTGTTTTCAAATTTGTTGAGACTTGTTTTGTGGCCTAATATGTGATCTATTCTGGAGAATGTTCCACATACACGTGAAAAGAATGTGTGTTCTGCTGTTTTAAGATGGAACGTTGTGAATCTATGTGTTAGGTCCACCTGGTCCAACTTCTCATTCACAGCCACTGTTTCCTTGTTGATTTTCTGTTTGGATGACCTATCATTGATGTAAGTGGGGTGTTAAAGTCCCCTACTATTAATGCATTACTATCGATTACTTCCTTTGTGCTCGTTATTAGCTGCTTTGTGTATTTGGGTGCTTTCATGTTGGGTGCGTAAATATTTACAATTGTTATAGCTTCTTGTTGGATTGTTCTGTTTAATTTATAGTGTCCTTTGTCTCTTGTTATAGTCTTTGTTTTAAAGTCTGTTTTGTCTGATATAAGCATTGCTACCCTGGCTTTCTTTTCACTTCCATTTGCATGATAAATATGTTTCTATCCCTTCACTGTCCATCTGCATGTGTCTTTAGGTCTGAAATGACTCTCTTGTAGGCAGCATATAGATGGGTCTTGCTTTTTATCCATTCTGCCACCCTCTGTCTTTTAATTGGAACATTTAGTCCATTTACAATCAAAGTAATGATTTATTGATGTATCTATTGCCATTTTATTTCTTGTTTTATGGTTGTTTTTATAGTTCTTTGTTTCTTTCTTCTCTTGCTCTCTTTTCTCACAGTTTGCTGGCTTTCTTAGTGATATACCTGGATTTCTTTCTCCTTATTTTTTGCATATCTGTGACTGGTTTTTGAGTTGTGGTTACCTTTAGGTTTGCATACAACATCTCAGGCACATAATGGTCTATATTATATTGATGGTTATTTAAATTTGAATCCATTCTTCACTCCTCTCCCCTCTGTGTTTTAGGTAAATACATCCTTTTATTTTGCGAATGCCTTGATGGATTTTTATAGATATACTTAATTTTACTGGTTTTGTGCTTCCTAGTTTTCTTACTCCTACTTATGGTCTTTCCTTTCCACTCAGAGTTCCCTTTAACATTTCTTGTAGCGCTGGTTTAGTGGTCATGAATTTCTTTAAATTTTGTTTGTCTGGGAAACTCTTTATCTCTCTTTCTATTCTGAATGATAGCCTTGCTGGATAGAGTATTCATGGCTGCAGGTTTTTTTTTTTTTTCTTTCAGCATTTTGAATACATCATGCCAGTGTCTTCTGGCCTGCAGAGTTTCTGCTGAACAATCAGCTGATAGCCTTCTGGGGTTTCCCTTGTATGTAACTCTTTTCTCTTGCTGCTTTTAAAATTCTCTCTTTATCACTACTTTTTGCCATTTTAATTATTATGTGTTTTGCTGTGGACCTCTATGGGTTGCTTTTGTTTGGGGTTTTCTGTGCCTCCTTAATCTGGATGTCTGTTTCCTTCCTCAGATTAGGAAAACTTTCGGTTATTATTTCTTCAAGTAAATTTTCTGCCCCCCTTTCTCTCTCTTCTCCTTCTGGGATTCCTATAATGTGAATGTTATTACACTTGATGGTGTTGCTTAGTTCTCTAAATCTATTTTCATTTATTATTATTATTATTTTCTCCCTTCTGTTCGGCTTGATTGTTTTCCATTATTTTGCCCTCCAGTTTGCTGATCCATTCTTCCACTTCCTCTAGTCTATTTATTCCATCTAGTGTATTTTTAATTTCAGTTGGGTTCTTTATCTCTGATATTTTTTTTTTTAAACTGAGGTTTTTGTGTTTTTTTTTTTTTTTAAGATTTTATTTATTTATTCGACAGAGATAGAGACAGAGGGAACACAAGCACGGGGAGTGGGAGAGGGAGAAGCAGGCTCATAGCGGAGGAGCCTGATGTGGGGCTCGATCCCATAACGCCAGGATCACGCCCTGAGCCGAAGGCAGACGCTTAACCGCTGTGCCACCCAGGCGCCCCTATCTCTGATATTTTTTAACGTTTTCTCGTTGTTAAGGGTCTCACTGAGGGACTCCACTCTCTTCTGAAGTTCAGTGAGTATCTTTATGACCGTTACTTTAAATTCTTTATCGTGTATATTACTTATCTCCATTACTTATCTTTAAGAGTTTAGTTCTCTTGCTGTGATTTTGTTCTTTCTTTCTTCTTTTTTAACCACCCCCTCCATTTTTTTTTAAGTAGGCTCCACACCCAGCATGGAGCCCAGTGTGGGGCTTGAACTCATGACCCTGAGATCAAGACCTGAGCTGGGATTGAGTTGGGTGCTTAACTGACTGAACCACCCAGGTGCCTCTGTCCTGTTCTTTCCTTTGGGACATATTCCTTTGTCTCCTCATTTTGTCTACCTCTCTGCCCCCAGTCTGGAAAGTAGTTGACCTTATGAAGACAGGGTCTTATAGTGCCATGCAGTGCAGTATCCTCAGTTCACCAGAATCTGATGCTTCAGGGGTGTCTCCCATGTGTGTTGCCTGTACCCTGCTATTGTGGCTAAGCCACTTTTTCCTTCAGTCCAGTTGTCTGCAATGGCTCTCTTTTCCCAATGCAGGCAGAGTTTGCTCCTTGTGTTGTTAGTGGACAGTTTGGGGACACATTGGACTTGAGCTGAGTCAGATGAGGCATTTGCCAGAAATGCAGTATTGAACTGCAGGGCACTTTCCCTGTGTCGTCCCCAGAGAAACTTTCATTGGTGGGCAGGGCCTGCAGTTAGACCAGACATCTCTCCCCCCAGCCCACTGCTGGGGCCAAAGTTGGACTGGTATGTGTGATTATCTTCCCCTCTACCCAGGGCAGAAGTCACTTTGGAGTAGTGCTGGCTCCTGTTGGAGCTGCTTGCACACTGCCAAGCTTGTGGCAATGCTTGGGATGGGCTCCAGCTAAGGGCATATTGGAAGGGGAAGGACTGCTGGAGAACATGGGGTGCATGGTCCCAGCAAGATCTCCACTGGTTTGCTGCAAGAGGGTACCTGCAGCTACATAGGACCAAGGCAGGCTGGGTTGGGGGAGAGGGTCTGCAGAAGCATGCTGGGGTGGAACACACAGTGTTAGCAAGGTTTGCACACATCTGCTGTGTGAGAGGACATGAAGGAGAGGCCTGGCTGGAGGGGGCATGACTGTGGGAGAATGTGGTGGCAGGGCATGCTGTTAGCAAGATAGGTAGTGAGGATTGGTGCTGTGCTGGTTCCCACAGGTGGCTGTGTATTTATATTGTGGGTCGAGGGAGAGAAATGGTGTTTAGTAGCTCCTTTGTTCCTGGAGGAGTCTCCCAGTGATCACTGTCCCTCTGAGACACACTCTGAGATTAGTAAACAAATCTCCCTCTCATATGTCCCAGGAGTTTTTCAAACTGCTGCTTCTAGGCTGTACCTCTGTGGACTGTTTGTTGTATAGTCTCTTTAAGGGGAGGGACTCAGTTTCCTCTCACCCTCCTGGCTCTCCCAGAGATTTTTAAAATTCCAGGCGTTAAGTCCTGCAGCTCACTGCCACTGGAAGCAGTGGTGAGCTGGAGTGTGAGAGACGCAGGACGATGTGCCAGTGAAGCTTGTTTCCACTGCACTGCCTCCAGTGGCAGCAATCTGCACTGGGAGGTCTTCCTGTGTCTTGCACTGGCAGCTCAGCACTGCCCCCAGCAGCAGCAACCTGCACGGGCATGTCTTCCAGTGTCTCGCACTGCAGTGGCTCCGTGTTGGCGAGCTGCACTGGCACATCTAGTGCCTCTCGCACTGCATGTCACCACTTCTTCCAGTGGTGGCAAGCTGCACTGCCACGTCTTCCATGGTCTCTCGCACCGCAGCTACCCACTGCCTGTAGTGGCGGTGAGCTGCACCTGCAGGTCTCCAGCGTCTCTCGCACGGCACTGCCTCCAGTGGCGGCAAGCTGCAATGGCACATCTAGCCTCTCTTGCACTGCACCGGCAGGTCCTCCAGCCTCTCACCCTGCACTGCCTCCAGTGGTGGTTTCTGAACTTTACTGCCTGGAGAAGACGTGCCTGGAGCCACAGGCTCAGAGCCAAGGGAATCCCAGAGAATGGAGCTGGAGATACTAGCTAAGCCGAAGCTCACTCAGCTGCTGGAGTCATATGCGTTGTCATATGAGCCAATGCATTTTATAGTTCAGTTAGTTTGAGCTGGGTTCCTTCTTTCTGAGGTGGAGAGAAATGCAGCTAAGGATTTTTAGTCTCTAGGCCCCCCTCTCTTCTCTATCACCTCCTTCCTGTCTTCATAGCCCTTCCTACCCAGTTTAGATACCACATACGTAATTTCGACCATTCTTACCAATAACTTTGCGCTCTTACTGCTGTCTTCTGTTACATCTGCCTGGCAGAATCTCAATAACTAAGAATCCAACAATGCAACTTCTCCATTATCTGCATTCATGCTATTAACTTTTGTTGTAAGAAAATAAAAGCATTATCAGAAAGATTGGTGCCACAATAAATTCATGGTCAGTTAGGTCCTAAACAATGTCCAATAATCATCCTATGAGGTTGTTCGTGGTAGCAACTGGATGACAAAACATTTTGCAATTAGAATGTCCAATAAAGGGGAATAGGATACCAATGATATACTAGCAGGCAATAGAAAACTAAGCAGTCATTTAAAATGTGACAAAAAAATGCACATACACAGCTGCAGGTAGAAATGTCCACAATGAACTGTTAGCAGCGAGAGGAATATTACAAAAGTAGGTGTAGGCACAAAAACACTCTGGAAAGATCTACAGCGAAATGTTACCATGGCAATCCCAGGGTGCTGGAATTATAGACCTTTTTTGGTGTTCTTTTGTGATTTTTATACAATGTTCAGTATTAATTTATCATGAAATTTTAAGTTATTTACACTTCCAGGAGATAAAAGCAAGGACCAGAGATGGTCTGGGGTATTTGCTGGGCTTCTAAAGTCCACCCCGCCCCAATTTTGTCCTTAGGATTTATCCCGCCAGAGATGTGCAGACAGGCTGCTGTGTCACAGTAGTTTGAAATAATTATTTACCAGTTTTTATATATATGGTCAGATTCATTTATTTCATTTGGTTTTTGATGTTGAGGATTTCTTTATTTATTATTATTTTTTTTTCATACTTAAGGGTTTGAGAAAGTTTCCTTCATTTTCTGTTCTCTGGAATCTTACATAAGGCAGGGATTATATATTCTTTGAAGGTCTGGTGACATTCTTCTGTAAAATAGTGTAGGCCTGATTTTTTTCTTGCAACTTTTTATTTTGAAAGATTTCTAACAGCTAAAGTATGGGTTTGAGTGTGATATCATTGAGTAATTGGTCTACAGTCTTTGAGTGCTTCCATTTTAACTAGATGTCCCAGCTTGGGCTTAACTTGCTCTAGATGTGGGGTCAATCATTTCTCGAAGGAGCCCTGGTTTCTTTTAGTGAGAAATGGAATTTAGAAACCAAGAGATGGCTTCCAGTCGTAAAATAAGTCAGTTCTGGGAGGTACTGTACAGCATAGTGACTGTGGTTAATAGTACTGTATTGTATATTTGAAAGTTGCTAAGAGAGTAGATTTTAAAAGTTCTCATCATAAGAAAAAAATTTTTTGGAACTATGTGTGGTGATGGATGTTAACTAGACTTATTATTTTATTAGTTTTATATTAGTGGTTCTCAGTGGAGGGGAGGGAGGGTGTGCGTATGTATCAGTCTCGCTTCCCAGAAGACACGTGGCAATATCTGAAAGCATTTTTGGTTGTCACTACTGGAGGCGGAGTGCTACTGGCATCTAGTGGGTAGAAGCCAGGGATGCTTCTAAACATTCTATAATGCCTGGCACAGCCAAATACTACAGCAAAAAGTATCCAGCCCCCAATGTCGATGGTGCTGAGTTTGGGAAATCTTTCTTTAGGTGATTTTTCTACTCCCACCTATTCTCTCTGCGGCTAACAATGGGTTCATTTTACTTCCCCCTTTCCTCTCCTTTCTCTTCCCATTAAAAAATTATTTCCTCTTTGTCAGACACATGACATTTACAAATCTTTCATCTTTGACTTTGTCTTCATCTTAGATTTCAATATAATCAGTGCTCAAAACCAGTCTTTTCGCTGAAGTTCCCAATGGGTTGGATGTAATCTGTCCTTTCATTAGTAGTAGATTTTTCAGGAGGGGCTCCTGAGTAAAATATTCCTGAGTTCTTGAATATTTAATACTGTGTTTGATAGTCTTGATGCTTAAAAATTACTGCATCTATAATACTTGGCTTATATTTTCCCTTCAGTTTGTTGAAAATATTGCTTCACTCTTGTTTTACTTTGTGTGCTATTAGGAAATCTGATGACAACCTGATTTTCTTTTCTTGTAATGGACTTAATTTTTAACCTGGAGGCCCAGAGACTGTTTTCTTTTCTTTAAAATATAGTCTTACTGGGGTATATCCCAGATCTGGCCATTCCAAGGTAATTTTCCTGGGATCAGGGTGGGTCTTTCAATATATTAGTTAATTACATATATAATTTCTTTTATTTCTAAAAAGTTTTCTGAACATATAATTTTAAATATTAATTCTATTCCATTCATTTAGGTTTCTTTCTTCAGGGACTTCCACTGCACATAAATTACTGTATCTTTGCCTGTTCTGTATCCCACTTTCTTACCCTTTTTACTCCTTTATTTGATTTTTGTTTCCTTAAATGTTTTAATTTTCTTCCTATATGCCCTTGTGTATACTTTTTTTTCTGAATCTGTTGTCCCTTTGATACTTTGCAGTTAGGTCTTAATTTCTAAGCTATGCTTGTCCTTTTGTTTTTGAAAGCTCTCATTTCACATCTTCTTGTACGTCCATTTGCATTTCAATTTTTGAACCCCGATGTGTGTACTTTAATATTTGCAATTGTGTGTTTAATTGTATTTAATTAATGTTGGAATGCTTTAACACTTTTTAAATTTATTTTTTTGGCTTGAGGCTAAATACTCAAGTTTATTTATTTATTTATGTCATCTCTACACACAATGTGGGGCTTCAACTCATGAGCCCAAGATGAAGAGTCACATGCACTTCTGACTGAGCCAGCTAGGTGCCCCAGTGTTGGAATGCTTTTGAAAAAACTTTTCCTCTCTTTTGCTTATTTTTTTTTTGGGGGGGGGAGTATTTTAATTAGCTAAATATTATTTTTTATTAGTTAAATATTATTTTATTAGCTAAATATTAAATATTTAATTATTATTTTTATTAGTTAAATATTATTTTATTAGTTAAATATTAATTATTATTTTTATTAGTTAAATATTATTAGTTAAATACTTTAATTAGCTAAATATTTCACTACTTATTTTCTGTTTTATCCTGTTTCCCCCTAGTTTTATTGAGATATAATCGATACATAACATTGTATGAATTTAAAGCATAAAACACAGTGATTCGCTATATGTATGTATTGTGACATGATCACCACATAGGCTTAGTTAACAGCTATTACCTCACATAGTTACACTTTCTTTTGTGTGTGTGTGATGAGAACTTTTAAGATGTATTCTATCAGCAACTTTCAAATACACAATATGGTATTGTGAACTATAGTCACCATGCTGTGAATTAAATCTCTAGAACTTATTTCTCTTACAACTTGAAGTTTGCGTCTCTTGACCACCTTCAACCATTTCTGCTGCCCACCACCCTTGCCTCTGGCAACCACCACTCTATTCTATCTGAGTTCTGTTTTGTAAGATTCCACATGTGAGAACATACAGTACTTGCTTTTCTCTGCACGACTTATTTCACTTAGTATAATGTCCTCGAGGTCCATCCATGTTGTTGCAAATGTTAGGATTTCCTTCTCTTTCTCTCTCTCTCTTTAAATGGCTTAATACTATTACATATTGTGTGTGTGTGCACACGTGCGTGCACGCGCGTCTTCTTTATTCATTCATCTACTGATGGACACTTAGGTTGCTTCCGTGTCTTGGCTGTTGTAAACAATGCTGCAATGAACATGGGGGGTACGGCTATCTCTTTAAGAGAGTGATTTTGTTTCCTCTGGATATATACCCAGAAGTGGAATTGCTGGATCACATGGTAGTTCTATTTTTAATTTTTGGAGGAATCTCCATACTATTTTCCACAGTGGCTGCACCAGTTTGCTTTCCCACCAAGAGTGCACGAGGGTTCCCTAGAGGAGACTCCCGGCTCTCGCCAGTCCTTCCTTCCTTACCTCTCCTGTGGTGGCCGTCTTGTCTGGATGGTCCTCCTCAGTTCGGCCTTTGTCTACTGTAGATTTCCTGCTGCCTAAGCCACCTGCCCTGTGGGCTGCCATCCTTAGAGCCCGACCTCTTCAGTCCAGGCCAAACCCCATCCCGGAAGAGGAAGAGCTTTTCTGTCCCCAGGTTTCTGTCCTGAGCTGATCTGGGCTTTATTATAACTTAATTTTTTAAATTAAAAAAATGTGATGAAATACACATTGCATAAAATTGACCATCTTAACCATTTTTAAGGGTACAGGTCAGTATTATCAAATATATTCACGTTGTTGTGAACCAATCTCCAGAATTTTTTCATCTTGTAAAATGGAAACTCCGTACCCATTAAACACTCCCACTCCCCCTCCCTCCAGCCCCGGCAACCATTCTACTTTATTTCTATGAATTTGACACCTTATGTAAGTGGAATCATGCTGTATTTGTCCTGTAATGGGTTTGTTTCACTTAGCATAATGTTCTCAGGGTTCCTCTATGTGGCAGCACGTGTCAAAATTTCCTTCCTCTTTAAGGCTCCTATCCCATCGTACACAGATACCACATCTCGTATATCCATTCATCTGTCCGTTGACATTTGCTCTGCTTCCACCCCTATGCTATCGCCAACAATGCTGCCATGAACATGGGTGCACAGAGATCTCTTTGTGACCCTGCTTTCCGTTCTTTCGGGTATGTACCCAAAGGAGGAATGGCTGGATCACATAGCAGCCCATTTTCTGAGGAGCCTCTATTTCACACACGCAAGGATTCCAGTTTCTCTACATCCTCGCCGACACTCGGTATTTTCTGTGTTTCATAGCACTTATCCTAGTGGATCTGAGGTGGCGTCTCACTGTGGTTTTCATTGTACGTTTGGTGGTATGAGTGATGCTGTGCAGGTTTTCATGTGCTTGTTGGCCACCTGCTGTCTTCTTTGGAGAAATGTCTGCTCAGTCCTTTGCCTGTTTTAAAGTCAGGTTTTGAGGGGCGCCTGGGTGGCTCAGTCAGTTAAAGGTCCGACTCTTGATTTTGGCTCAGGTTGTGATCTCAGGGTCGTGGGACTGAGCCCCGCAACCTCCGCACTGAGCTCAGAGTCTGCTTGTTGCTCTCCCTCGGCTCCTCCCTTGCTCATGCTTTTTCTCTCTTTCAAATAAATAAAATCTTTTTTTTTAAAGATTTTTATTTATTTATTTGACAGAGATAGAGACAGCCAGCGAGAGAGGGAACACAAGCAGGGGGAGTGGGAGAGGAAGAAGCAGGCTCATAGCAGAGGAGCCTGATGTGGGGCTCGATCTCATAACGCCGGGATCACGCCCTGAGCCGAAGGCAGATGCTTAACCGCTGTGCCACCCAGGCGCCCCTCAAATAAATAAAATCTTAAAAAAAATAAAATCAGTTGTTGTTGAACTGTAGGAATTCCTTATGTTTTTTGGGTAATGACGCCTGAACAGTACACGATTTGCAGATATCTCCTCCCATCCCTTAGGCTGCCTTTTACTCTGGTGACGGTCTCCTTTGGCGCACTGTTTGGATCTGATGGAGCAGAATTTATCTATTGTTTCTGTTGTTGCCTGTGCTCTTGGAGTCCTGGCCAAGAAATCATCACCGCATCCAATGTCATGAAGCTTTCCACTATGCTTTCTTATAAGATTTTTATATTTTAGGTCTTGTGTTAATGTTTGTCTATGGTAGATTTCTGCATTTCCACTCTTGGCTTCTGGCCCAAAATATGACTTTCCTCCCCTTCCCCAAGAAACACTTGCCCCAGCCACGAAAAAGGCCATTGAAATGTAAGAAACCAATGCAAAAATTTATATTTTATTTGAATTCAAAAAATTTAAAATTGCTTTCAAATTCAGGAAAGTACCATAACGCAGGACCCCAGGGGAAGCCTCATATACAGAGACAGATAAATTAAATATATACACTGCAGACAAGCCAAGGAGGTGTGTAGATTGCATATGTACAGTACTTGGTGTTTTCTGAAAACCATATTTATACATTTTATTACATTTACAAAAAAGGCTTCCACTACCGTTTACCTACAATAATGAAAAAAAAATTTACACCTTTTTTTCTTTCTTTTTTGGTACTGTACAAACTTTGTATAATAAAAATATATCTCTGTACAAAAGATTTTTTTTGTTTGTTTTTGTTTTACTTTTTTTTTTTCCCTCATGGGATGGTGGTGGGTATATGGGGCGGGTAGTAAGTGAAAGGCCTAGTCTGCCCCGGTTGCTTCCAAGCCTCTGGAGGTGGCGCGAAGATGCCAGAGGGGGGCATGGGCGATGACGCACAGCGGAGTACGGCCCTCCCCGCCCCCGCATGTGCTCCTCGGGCGTCTCCTGGGACTTCACAAGGGGACACAGGGCAGGGGGTGGGGCAGGGCTGGAGGAGGAGCCCGCTGCGTGGTCTGAGAGGAGTGAAGAACGGGGAAGGAAGCAGCCAAAGAACTTCCTGCATTTGTTTCCCAGGAAAGAGAGAGATGAGCGCGTGCGTGTGTGTCTGGGTTGGTCCTCTCCCGTCAAGCCCAGGGATGCGGTGACCCAGAGCAGGTGTGGGCGGCCATGGGTTCCTGCCATGGCGGGTCCCAGTCCCATCTGCTGGAAACTGACCACCTCTCCCTGTACTCCAGGCCGTCTTGACGTTAGGCCGATTACTTCATTCGCTTAAGAACCAGGTGTCCCGGCTACTCCACTCCCTTACATTTCTATCCGTATTTAGTGTGTGATACGAACATCTTAGGCCCGCGTGGCACACGTGCACAGGTGCTTAAGCCCAGGGGGACTTTCCCGAGGACAGAGAAAATGGCTCTAAATGCCACCATTTGATACCTAAACTTGTTAGTGTCCCAATAATACGTATATGGAATTCAGTAATGACCCAAGCACGATGGAACTCAAAATGAATCAAGCCCACTTGCGAGGAACTGGAGAGAATGTGACTTTCATTCACTCCATTCTTTTGATTCCGGCGTGCTCAGGTCCGCTGTCTGCTGTAGCGAGGGGCTGCCGGGAGCCAAGGGGCCAGCACCAGCTCCGGGAGGCCTGGGTACCGGGTCCTTTCCCCGACGCTGCCCGGGTGGAGAGAACAGAGCCTGCTAGGACACACGGGTCCCCTGCCTGGGCCACCAGCCCTGGCCACAGTTCCACTACAGAGATGCGCCTACTCCCCCCTGAATTTGGTGCCCCGTTAGACCTGGGTGGCTGGTGGCTGGTGTGGTGGACTTTGGAGTCAGACCCGCCTGGGTTAGCGTCCTGACTGCACACTTACTGTGTGGCTTACGTCTCTTCAACCTTTCCGGGCTTCTGTTTTCTCATTTCTTAGAGTAACAATTCCTCAATCTTGGGTGTTGTGAGGTCTAGAGATGATACACTGGAAGTGTCAGGCACAGAAAGAAACTCAACACATGGCAGCCATTTGTTTCTGGACGCCGGGGTAGGCTTGCCCTCCTGTACCAGCACCTTCCCGATGCCTGCAGACTTGGCCACCTCTGTCTGGGCCAGACTTGCTTGTTTTCTGTCAGTTGACAGCCAGACTTGACCTTGGACTCAAGGCCATATACCCGCTCCCCCTCCCCCGACTCATCCTTCTTTCCCCCTGCTGCCCGGGATCCAGAATGACTTTTTAACTCACTGGGTTTAGAACTCAATAAAATTCTGTTGGAAAAAATAAACTGCTTTCCAAAGTACTTCTTAAGATGTTTTTCTGCCCTTGGGGTACTCCTTGCTGTCACTCTCAGATGAGAACGTCCATCGGCAGAGAGCTGGCTTCTGCACACTGGCCATCTGCGTCCTCACACACGGCAGGTGCGGTGTGTTGGTTTCAGTGTGGACCGGGCGTCCTCCTCTTCACCCCTTCTCTGTGTTTGTGGGGAGCAGGGCATGGGGCATCTTCCACGCACATTTCTCTTTTTTAAGCTTCTGTGGTCTCTTCCATGGGACTCAAATGAAGGAGAGGCGCGTGTCTGTGCGCGCTCAGGCCCATACGCACACATGGGCACACCCACAAGGTGCTTCAATCCGTAAGCTTCCTTCATCCGTCTGCAGCCCCCCCTTCCTTTACTGCCCAAAGTCGGGGCCCAGTGGGAGTCTTCTCCGGGGTGGCAGGTGCAGATGGTGGCAGGGCGAGGGCCCAAGTCCCAGCAGTAGCAGACACAGGCAGAGAGACAGACGAAGATGGGCACCGGGCACTGTGCTCAGGGGGCTGACTGCCTGTCCCCTGGAGAACTGGGGACAGACAGATCGCACCAGAGATTGGAAACAAGAGAGGCACGGCCGGGGGCGGAGGGGTGGTGGCGGGGAGCAGAAGCAGGCGAGAGAAAAGAGGCAAAGCAAAGAGGGGTAAAGGGGAAAGAAGTAAATTAGTAGCCTTGATCTTTGACCTCCCCAGACTGAGGACGGGGTGTAGGTGGGGACACACATAGCAGGACACACATTTTCCCAATACCGTCTTTTTTTTCCTGGCAGTGTCGACTTATCCATGAGGCACAAGAGACCCAATGCTTAGGGGTCACCACACTTTCAGGGGCCCAGGAAAATTGTTTAATTTTAGTTTCTTTCAAAATCAGAAGGAAAAAATATGAATATGATAATAACGGGCATATAAAAGTGTGTCCAGACTGGATTATAGACATCTTTATAACACAGTTGTCAACTATCATGTTTAATGTATATTTTTTTAATGGAGGAAAAGGCCCATGAAAGCCACAACACAGCCCTCACGCACCGACCCCACAGGTCTCCATGATTTCCCTGCTTTGGGTTGTTCTTTTAATTTCAGCTGTTCTTGTTAGCCATCATTTGAATTTATCACCTAATTATTCATTTTAAACGTATGTGTGTGTTCAGGGTGGCTCTTCACACATTCCCTCCCTGGGCCGCGCAATGCTTTCTTGGTGTTTTCGCTGTGCTCCTCTCTGGGCCAAGCGCGGTGGGCCCCTCTCCAGAGCAGCCTCGCTGGAGAGCTGCAGGCTGGGTGGAATATTCTGAAGTCCCGAAGGCTGATGATGGGCCATGCTGAGGGCTGCTTAGATCTGGAGCCACCAGCGGCACGTGACCCGCAGGTGACACATTGTGCACGCAGGAGTGGGGACCCAGTGGAGCCCGAGATAGGGAGCAGGGGGTGGGGAGGGGCAGATCAGGGGGCATTCTGATTTCTCTCTTACACTGTTCAGTAATTCAGCAGCTCGAAGTGCAGGGTCATTACTGATCACCCATAAGGCCTGATTTATGCCATCAGAGGGGATTTTCCTTTTTCTTTTTTGCTTTCTATTTGTACGAGTTCTGAGTAGGAAAAAGTACAGAGGGATCATAAAGATTAAACCTCAGCATTAAGTGAGGAATTCTGGAATAATTTCTCCCCCTTCTTTAATGTTTGTTTCAGATCGATGTCAAAGGATGTGGAAAACTCAGTAAGTTAATTATTTGTGTTTAATAGTTGCCTCTGTATATTCTGAAAATAATTTTTATCTCTTTATGTACAAATTATGATAATACCTACAATTTTAAGCTTAGACTTAAGCCAGAGAAATAATCTAGAGGAGAAAGTGGACTCAGAGAAGGGAAGGGGGAATTGGAGACAGGGAAGGACTGCGTCAGCCCAGCTATTATGCTCAACGTGGTGGCTAATCTGACACGTCGACTCGACAGGGTTCCGGTCAAACACTACTAGCTGTTTGGTCAAATGCAGGTCTAGATGTTGCTGTGAGGGATTTTTTTAGGTGTGTTAACACTTAAATCAGTAGACTTTGAGTCAAGCAGATTACCCAGCCCACAGAGGTGGGCCTCATCCAATCAGTTGAAGGCCTGAGAAGAAAAATTAAGGTCTCTGAAGAGGAAGGAATTCTGCCTCCAGATGGCCTTTGGATCAAGACGAAATCAACCCCTGGTGGAATTTCCAGCCTGCAGCCCTGCCCTGTGGACTTCAGACTTCCCAGCCCCACAATCACGTGACCCAATTCCTTAAACTCAATCTCCCCCATTTCCTCTATGTATACATACAACACACACACATGTATCCCCACCTCTTAGGTGGATATCCCTATATCGAGATATCACATGCGTGTGTCTTCCTGTGTGGACACAGATATGCAGATGTCACACGTGTGGTATGCGTATTTTATGTATGTGTTCTGCACACACACACGCACCTGTCTCTGGAGAGCCCTGACCGACATGTTCTACTTGGCTGTCGTGCCAAGCCCATGGCTAAGAGCACAGTCTCTGGAGTCGGCCCGCCTGGGACTGCATTCGGCCCCTGCTCCTTACTAGCTGTGTGATCTTGGTCGAGTTCATTCCTTTTCCCGGACCTCAGTCTTCCCATCGAATGGGGATAAAGACAGTACCCACCCCGGGGGGGGGGCAGTCCCTAGCTCAGTGTCTGGCACACAGCAATCCTCCGCACACGGCCCTGCCGCCCCCCGCCCCCCGCGTCTGTAGGTGGGGGTGTCCCTGTGCACGTGCCGCCCGCCCCCTCCTCACCGGCTGCCGGAGGCGGGCTCTCGGTGGCGGCGGCGGTGGCAGCCAGGCCTGGTGGCTATACCGCTGTACACACTGTGCTGACGGTGAACTCCGCCTCCGTGGCCATGATGTCTGTGGGCTGGATGTTGCGGTCGTACATTGGGTTCTCGAATGTGGCCCGAACGTTCGTGTTCTCATGGCCAGCATAGCCATTGAACGGAACTTTGGGTCTTCTCCTGGGAATAAGACGGCAAGTGACCAAGACAAAGAGGGGGGGCTCAGGGTCTGAAGGGGGAGAGGGAGGGGGCGGGAGCTTGTTCTTCCTTTCACAAGGCCCCGGGAAGGCTGTGTGTGGGGGGTTGGGGTCAGGGATGGGGCCCGACCCCCTCCTGCGCCCCCCATACCTGTGCTTGTAGAGATAAAGCACAAAGCCCGCGATGATGAGGGCGATGAAAGGCACCAGGATTGCGGCTGCCACTGAGCTGCTGTTGGAAGCAAAGTGGCGGCCGATGGACTCGGGGTCGGACTCCAGCAGCCTGAGGTCTGCAAGGTCACAGAGCAGAAACCTCAGGTCACAGAGACGTGATGTGTGAGGGGACAGCCCCGGGGCGGTGTGGCCGCGGGTGGGGAGGTCCTCTCCTGCAGCCCAGACACCGTGCCAGCTGCCTTCCCCCCCACTCAGACAGTCCCCCGGGAGAAGACGCCCCACATGGGCTGGGCAGGTCACACGCAGAGGACCGTGTTCAGTCCCGGGGAAGGCAGTCTGCGAGAGAACCTAAAACCGTGTCACAGCTTCAAAGGGAGCCGCCTTCAGAAGTTTTGAAACTTCTCTTGGCCATAGAAGCATTTAATCAGATAAAACCTTATGAGGAAGCCAAAATACAAAACAGGTGTGGGTGGGCCTGCTGGGGTGGTCGTGGGAGAGGAGGTGTGAGCTGCCTCGGGCGGGTCTCCCCTCCTCCGCTGTGGCCCTCCTGGCACAAGGCTGGGAGGGCTCAGGGGAGCACAGGGAGACACGCGGCCCGCTAAGTGGCCCACCTCACCCCGGGTGGAGGCTCCAAGACGGGACAGGTCTGCCTTGGGGGACAGGGAGTCAGTTGTGAAGCCAGAATGAGAACCCTAGCCTGTGTCAGGCTGAGGGGCCAGGGGACCTGTCTTCAAGTACTTGAAGGGCTGCTGTAGGGAAGAGAGAGAGATCTTACTCCATGCTCCGCACAAGGGCGAGCTAAGAACTCCTCCGGGGGAGGAGAGTGGGAATGACAGGGAAGCAGATTTCCACGAAGACAAGGAGAAGCTTCCCGAAGGTCAGAGCTGCAAGACAATGCAGGCAGGGCCCCTGGCATGGTGGTGTCAGCACTCAGGTGCATAGAGCTGACTCTGGCGCACCCATGACTGCCTCCTGTCTCCCCTCCCACCGCCTTGGAGAAACCAGGTACCCTCCCCCGACTAGAGTCTGAGGCTCTGGGTCAGGTCCGTCTCTGAAGGGAGGAGACTGGATGCCCATGACTGCGGCAGGCAGGGTAAATTTGCCAGAGAAGAGCCACCTACCGGGACTGCTCGGGGAGAAAAAGGACAGTGTGAACAAAGGCACCCTTGAGAACCCCACATCTGCATGGGGGTGTCCGTGTGGTGCCCAAGGGCTGGTGGCTGGTGTTGCTGGGGGTTGTATCTGAGACCCAACCTCCCGTAAGCTGGGGCTCTCGACTCCAGGCCTGGCCATGAAACTGTTTGGCAAAGGTTGAGTGTATTAAGTGTATGTGCTTGTTTCTGGGGACGTATTCCATAGCCCTTATCAGAATCTCAAAGGCGTCCATGACCCTCAAATGGTCAAGAACCCCAGGATTTGGCTGTGAACTTCACTCCTCTCCCCCTGGCCCCAGTACACAAGTGTCTCCCTTCCAGGGGACAAATGCTAGTTATAGTTACCAAGTCTTTGAAAGCCGAACTGCCCAAAGCCTTGGCCCTTGACCGAGCCTTGGTAGATGAAGGTGCCTCCTGGGGACTCCGAGGAGACCTGTGAAGGTGAGGGCAGAGGCCGTGAGATGGGGGCATGCCAGGCAGAGTCACACGCCCTCCTGGCGCGTGCGGGCAGACTCTGTTGTCGCCCCGGGACTGTGGTGCCGGGGGTGGGGCCGGCGCCCCGTGTGCTCGTAGGAGGCGGGGAGGAGCTTCATGGTCTACTGGTCCAATCACTTCATCTGTGGGGGCCTCTCACTTGTCAGGTGTGAGTTACAACAGTACCTGTGCGCAGGGTGGCGGTGAGGCCTGTGCGAGCTCCCGCAGAGAGGGCACTGAGGACACTTCTGGGCCTAGAGAACTGTTAGCCGTTATCACCGTGGTGAAAACGACCGTCAAGGGCCGCTGGAACCCCCGAGCCATGATTCAAGTGTACCCAGCAGACTGAACACACTTTGGACGGTTCATCACAGTTCCAACAGCTACTAACTGGAGGAGGCAGTTGGGGATGGAAGTCTTCTTGGCTCATCCGTCTGGTCCCTGCGGATGTGCCCTGACTCCTCAGCTCTCTGCTACTCTGGCCACCGTGACCTCCCTCCTTCCCACCCTTCCACGTCCAGCATCAACAATCCGGGACAGGGAAGCCACAGATGTGACACGTGACACTATGCGCAGTTCCCCTCCCGTGAAATTGGCAGGGACGGGCAGACGAGCATCCGTATGGATCTGCGTTCTGCCTTAGGAATGCCCTAGAATGTGGTAAGGCTTTCCCACAAGGGAAGGCAAGAAAGCCGTATCTTCTCCCCTGTGTCTTGGTCTCTCAGGCTGTGCTAAGTCATCTGTAATCACATCCTCAAATGTGAGCGGATATTTGAAGTAGTCTCCGGGGACCCACTGCCTTGTCCCATATCCTGGCACACGCCATTACTCCAGCTTGCTCGAGCTCACTCTTACACCACTGTTCGGGTTCCTTGCTTCCTGCTCGAACATCAGAAGCTACTCCGCATCACTCAGATGTGCCGGCCCTCCGGACACTCAGCCTCCTAGCCCCTTTATCTGTTCCTTTACCCACTTCACTAGCAGATGAGGACTCCCCTGATCCCAGTCCTGGCCCCCAAGAAAACCTCCCAAGTTTTCATGTCGATCCTACGCATTTCCACTCTCTTCTTCCCCCTTCCCTGCCTGTGATCTGGGAATCAACGGCGGGGCAAGGGCACAGGAGGTCAAGGACTGAGATTTTGCCGTACTTACGTGCCCATCTAAAGCCCAGTGACCGTCTTTGAACTTGTTCACAAAGATCTCCACAGGCCCTGTAATCTGGTAAACCTGGAGCAGGAGATGGAAATCTTCTTTCTTGTAAATTCCTGGGAGAAGGGAGTTCAGAGAATACACGAAAGATCTGGACAAATCTGCAAACCCACATTTGCGTGTATGTGGAATTTCGTGTGTCGATGTTGATGTCAACATTGTGCGCATGACCTCCAGGAGGTGAGCGTAGTGTTGCCTGTCAGTCTGTGTGGGCTGTGAGGGCACACAAGAATGTGTGTGTTACAGACAAGTGGGTTTGACCTGTGTTTGTGACCCTTCAAAGACACGCACACGTCAGAATAAAGCGAATATGATTCTGCATACGTTAATGTGTCTGTTAACGTATTTCGTGGGTGCCGGAGTGCACGAGGCATGTACGTGGGCTTCTGAGAATGTCTTTTCAACTCTGCCTTAGAGCAAATGAGTGAACCTGTTGTTTCTGTGTGCGCTCCCACGAATGAGTGGGCATGATTGTATGTGGGCCGCGTATTAATGTCTACATCCGTTCACTCATGCATTCCTTTGTCCATCTCTTCCAGAAATGTTTGCTTTCTGAGAGATTTAGTTTTCCTGATTATAAAAAGATGGAAAATTGGGGGAATTTTGGGAAATGCAGAGATGCAGGAAGAAAAAAGAAATCATTTCTGATATCACTAAGAAATAGTCACTGTTAACCTTTTGGTGGAATTATTTCCAAATTTCTTTCTTTTTTTTTTTAAGATTTTATTTATTCGAGAGAGAGAGTGCATGAGTGGGGGGAGCTGCAGAAGGACAGGGGGAAGCCGACTCCCTGCTGAGCAGGGAGCCTGATGCGGGGGCTCAGTCCCAGGACCTTAGGATCATGACCTGAGCCTAAGGCAGACGCTTAACCGACTGAGCCACAGTCACCCCCCAGTCTTCTTTCTTATGAATATAATATTTCCTTTAAAAACTGGAGTCACATTGTAAATGCACTATGGTAGGTCCATTTGCCCCCAAACGGACACACTATTTTATCTAGCAGATGTATTATAATTAATATATCCATTTTGTTGTTTTTGGACAATTTTCTCTTTCCAGTTTTTATGTAATACAAATAGCCCTGTAATGTGAACATCCTTTATTCAGGAATGTTTGACTCCCTCCATAGCTATTTTTTATGATAAAAATTCTTAGAAATAGAATTAAATGGGTTCAATAATTTTCAGGGATCTTGACACAACCTGCCAAAGTGCTTTCTAGAACTGTACTATTTGACACTTTGACCACCAAGTGCATCAGTGCCTTCACTGGACCATGACCAGCATTAACGTTTATCACTTAAAAAAAAAATCTTAGTGCGCAAGTGGAAAATGACATTTTCTGTTTATTTTTAGCTTTTTGATTACTACTGAAAAATATTTTTTCTTTTGTTAATTGACTGTATTTTGGCTTCTGGGAATTTTCTGTCCCTATTTTTGGTTCTGTTTTAGGGATTTCAGTCTCTTTTCTCTTTATTTAAGTCTTTTTCTGTTCAAGTTATTAATGTTTGTCATCTAACCATTTCCTTTTAGTCCCTGGTGATTTTATCATGCAAACAAAGATGAACAGACACTTTCTCCTCCTCCTGCCCATCAGACAAGTCCCTCCCCCAGGACATGAGGTTCCAGTGACAGTAGACTTGTCCTTGTAGAGGGCGTGTGCCCGCCCACTGCCCATGCCTACCACACCCGGGCTTTCAGAGGGGTGGTCTGCTCCTTACCAGCCAAGTGCACCTCCACGCCACTGTGGTCAATCATGGTGGCATTGACCTTGCTGTTGACAACTTGGAATCCAGTCACTCTGAGCATGGCCGGCTGCTTCTTCCCCTGGTACTCATAGGCCCCTTTCCATAGGGAGTTCTTGGCAAAAACATCCCCAGGAACTGGAGGAATTGAGAAACAGATGTGAGAGGGACTGAGGCCACCTGGTGGCTGATTCCAGTTCACTCACTGAGATTGTTTTCCCCAAAGCTTCACGTGGGAGAGGATGGTGGAGTGCTCTGGTCCTCTTGTGATCCAAAATGGAACTTGAACTGAATATGCTGCCAACTCTAGTTTCCTTCTTATATAACACACATGCTAATGTGGTAAATAAAAGCATAAAGTTCAAAAAAGGATATGACAGTCTATAATAATTTTGCATTGGTTGGGCCACACCTGTAGTTATGTGCCCAGGTCTGGACATCGCATTTTGAAAGAGACAATACCTGTGTTAAAAAAGTAACAATTTCCAGGAAGTTCCCTGGGGAGGACCTGGGTTTCTGTGTCTGTGTGACTACACACTGGCCAGTCCTGTGCTAGGGGGATTGTGGTAAACAATGGCTCCAGAGCTCGAAGCTCTGGATGTGTTTCTGGAAGGCTTTGGACTCTTCTGGATGAGGTTTCTGTTTCCTTCAGGCTCACTTCCTCTTGACATTTGTCAGGGGTGGGTAGTGGGTGGAGGAATCTGTTTGGCTCTGTAGACAGTTTTCATACCCTTTCACTGAGTACTCGGAAAGTCGTGTGCATGTTTCTGGGTAACTAGGCAAAGGAATCCACACCAGTTTCTTGAACTGAAGATCTGGATCGTACCTACCAGAAGCTTGGGTGAGTGGTGGCTCCCGGGCAGTGTTGATGGGTCTCCCACTAGGCCGGACCTCTGCTGGGGAAAGAGAATGGAAGAACACAGGTTCAGCCTCTGGTCTACACTCTATTGGAAAAAATAATGGCCACCTCTCGGACACTAGGTCAATGGGTTCTTTGAGATCTTGCTTTAGACTTATCCTCTTAGCTTGGGAGTAGATACTTTGATGGTCTGGTGATGCTATGGACTGACTCCTCTCGGAATAATAAAACAGAGAGAGTTAAAAGGAAACCCATTTTATCAATTATAGTCATTGACATGTGAAAGAATTAGGATGCAGGTAGATATGGGATTCTTTATTACTGCATTAAATAACAGGATCTAGTAGCAGGTCCAGTCACTACTGTATCCTTGAAGTAGCCAGGAGCATAAGCAATATTTCATGATATCAGTAACAACTGTAATATAATATGAAAATCTCGGCAATTTTTATTGGTGACAAAGTCACAGGTATCGTCAACACTGCTGTGGGTTTGTGTCTACCTTTCAACTTAAAGGAGGTGCTAAATTTCGGTAAGAGATAAAGGACAACAAAGCTGTCTCTTTTGCCACCCTTGTACCTAGATCTACCGAATGCCCTTACTGATGACTCTCGGTTAAAAAGCCCTGTCCCACTCTGCTTTCCTCCCGGATGCCTGGCACAAAGGAGGACCTTCCACCAATCAAAAGTGAACTCTTTGAGGCCTGGTTGGGAGTTGAGTGGCGTGGTGCCTTCCCTTGGAGTGATGATGTTAAGACTGAGAAGCCTGCAACAGCTGCCCCGTCTCCCACCACGAACCACAATTCTCTGGCATCCACACCGGCGTCCCTCCCAACCCAGGAGATGCTCAAGGAGGAGCACGAGGGGGCTGTACTGGGGGTGCCCCAGGGCTTGGCTCCTCGGGCAACCACCACGATCAACATGTACAGCAAGACCTCCATGTCCGATCATATCATCCGGTCCCTGTTCAACACAGTCTGGGCTTCCGGGCATTCGCCTACTCTATGAAGCCTAGGGAGTGGAAGATGGCAGGCGACGTGACTGGGTCCCTGGCCTATGTCTCTGCCTCCAAGTGCCTGAACATCCGGGCCCTGGTCTTGGGTCTCCTTCTGATCGTTGCGTTCACCATTACTTTTACCACTGGTGTGCCGATGATTCTCGAAGCACTTTCAGAGATCATAAAAGGTAACGGAGGCTACTAGCAGCTGCCCATGGCCTGAGGCTGTCATCCCTCTCACAGCAGTTTCTATACACTTCAGTCTACAGCTGAATTCAATCAGGCACTTGTGCGTGGGGAGCAAAAAGACCGAGAAGCCCTCACAGGCAAAGTCACAGGCTCTGGGCCTGAGCGTTCAGGTCCCAGCGGTGCTACATCATGATGTGTGACCTGGACCAGTCACCTTATCCCTCAGAGTATCTATTGCCTCATTGGAAACATGGGAAAATACTGAAACATACCTCACAGGCCTGCGCTGAATAAATGAGGTTATGAACATGAGGTGACAGTCGGCCAGAGTTCATGTCTTTTCTTCTTTTGCACAGAAACAACGGAAATAACTGCCTCGTCACCAAGGAGGGGCAGACTCTCCCTGCTATCTCCTTGAGGAGGCTAGAGTTTGAGCACCATCCTTCCGACTCCAGACGGCAGCTTATGTACAGAAGGTTGTGGAGAAATTTCCCACAGTGACTCAGTCAAGTACTTGTATGATGAAAATTACTGTCTTAGGTTTTATAAGATGAAGGGAGTAAGAGGGAGAAAGCTTATGGGCCAGGAGCTGTGCTAGGCCATGTTATTCACATTATTTCATTTACTCCTGCTCTCAAAACTTTGAGGTCCAGATTACTGTCTCCATTTTATAGAAGAGAAACTCGTTAAGAGGCAGAGAAGTGAAGAGGCTTGCCAAAGACCACACAGTAAGGGGCTGAATTGAAATTCAACTTCATCTGAAGCATTTTGTATTTTTATACACAAGTACATAATAGCATCAAAAACAATAAAACTTGACTAAATGTGACCAAGGAAGTGCAAGATGTGTAGAGTGAAAATGAGAAACCATCGTTAGAAGGAATTAGAGATCTAACTAAATGGAAAGACATCCCAGGCTCATGGACTGGAAGACTTAATACTGTTCCAACGGCAACACTCCCCAGACTGACGTACAGATTTACTGCAACCCCTGTCAGAATCCCAGCTGTTTTGCAGAATTTCACAATCCAATCCTAAAGTTCATACAGAAATAAAAGGGGCCCAGAAAAGCCAAAACAATCTTGAAAAGGAAGAAAAGGAGTGTGTAGGCTTTCCAGCTTCAGAACTTATTACAAAGCTATTGTAATCAGAACTGTGGTGATGTCACAGAGGCAGTCATACAGACCAGTGGATAAAGCTGAGGATCCAGACATGAGCTCACATGTTTACGGTCAGATGATCTTTGACAAGGGTGCCAAGAAAATTCAATGAACAGTGAAGAATAGTCTTTCCAACAAATGGAGCTGGGACAACTAGACATCCACATGCAAAAGAATGAATTTGGACCCCAAACAACTTCCCCTAACCCCCCACCCCCAAAATGAAAAAAGACCTAAATTTGGGAGCTAAAACTATAAAACTCTTAGAAAAAAACCACAGACGTAAGTTTTCATGACCCTGGATTTGGCAATGGTTTCTTAGGTATGATGTGAAAGCATGAATAAAGAAAATATAAATTGGAGTTCATTAATATGAAAGACTTTTGTGCTTAAAAGGATACCAAAAGAAGGTGAAAAGATCCAAACTCATCAAGTTGTACACATTAAATATGTGCATTTTTATATATCAATTATATCTCAATAAGGCTGTAAAAAAAAACTCCATTTGAAAAAAAATTTAACACAGGACTAAAATGGAGCTTGAAATGTGACAGTCTAATTTCATTTTAGGTGATGAGCGACATAAAGGAGAAAGTACTTGTAAATTTTAAAAAAAGAAAGTGAAAGACAATCCATAAAATGGGAGAAAATATGTGCAAATCTTGTATCTGGTAAGAGTCTTATAATCTAGATATATAAAGAACTCTTGAAGAGACTCTGGACCAAGATGGTGACATAGGAGGCTCCCAAATTCCCCTCCCGCCATGGACACACTGAGTGTGCATCTACACACGTTCAACAGCAGCAGTTCAAGCAGAAGAAAGGATCTAAATATAAAAACATACGAAACTGTAAAACTCACTGATACAGACAAATAGATGGTTAAATTCAGAATACTCTAATATTGTAATTGTGATCGGTAAATCAGTTATAACTCTAGTATAAAGATTAAAAAACAAAAGTGTTAAAAATCACTACAACTGCAGGAGCACCCGGGTGGCTCAGCTGGTTAAGCATCTGACTCTTGATCTCCACTCAGTTCTTGATCTTCGGGTCATGAGTTCAAGCCTTGCATTGGGCTCCATGCTGGGTGTGGAGCCTAATAAAAAAAAAAAACCCAACCCCAAACTAGAACTGCAATAATTTGTTAAGGAATACATGGTATTAAAAGATGTCAACTATTACATCAAAAACATAAAATGTAGGAAGGGAGTGTAAAAATGTAGAGCTTTTGCATGCACTCAGAGTTAAATGGTTATTTGCTTTATTTACTCATTATTTATTTATTATTTTTAAGTAGGCTCCACGCCCAGCACAGAGCCCAGTACAGGGCTTGAACTCATGACCCTGAGATCAAGACCAAGATCTGAGCCAAGACTAACAGTCAGACACTTAACTGACTGAGCCACCCAGGCGCCCAAGTTGTTATTGGCTTTAAAAAGACTGTCATAACTATAAGATGTTTTATGTAAGCCTCGTGGTAAACACAAGACAAAACCTTTAGTGGATGCGCAAAAGGTAAAGAGAAAGGAATCAAAACATACCACCACAGAGACTCGTCAAATCCCAAAGGAAGAGAGTAAGGAAAGAAGGAACTACAAAGCAGCCAGAAAAACAAGTAAGAAAATGGCAATAGGAGGGGCGCCTGGGTGGCACAGCGGTTAAGCGTCTGCCTTCGGCTCAGGGCGTGATCCTGGCATTATGGGATCGAGCCCCACATCAGACTCCTCTGCTATGAGCCTGCTTCTTCCTCTCCCACTCCCCCTGCTTGTGCTCCCTCTCTCGCTGGCTATCTCTATCTCTGTCGAATAAATAAATAAAATCTTAAAAAAAAAAAAAAAAGAAAATGGCAATAGGAAGTCCGTACTTATCAAAAACTACTTTAAATGTAAATGGACTAAATTCTCCAATCCAAACACAGAGAGTGGCTGAATGTACAAAACAAAACAACAAACAAACAAAAAAACCAGACCCAATGAATATGCTGCCTATGAGAGACTGACTTCAGTTTTAAGGACATAGAGCAGAAGGCAAAGTGAAGGAAAAAGATATTCTATGCAAATGGAGACCAAGAGAGAGCAGGGGAAGCTATGTTTACATCAGACAAAATAGGCTTTAAGCCAAAAACTACAACAAGAGACAAGGAAGGTCATTAGATAACGACAAGCGGTTAATTCATCATGAGGATATAACAGTTCTAAATATTTATCACCCAACATCAGCACACCTAAGTATAAAGCAAATATGAACAGATCTGGGCAGAGAAACAGACAGCAACACAGTAACAGTTGGGACTTCAATACCTTCCTTTCAACCACAGATCAATCATCCAGACAGCAAATCAATAAGGAAACACTGGGCCTAACCTACACAGTAGATCAGATTGATTTATTGGACACTTAGAGAACATTCCACCCAACGGCAGCTGAATACACATTCTTCTCAAGTGCCCGTGGAACATTCTCCAGGACAGATCATATGTTAGGCTACAAAACAATTCTTTTTTTTTTTTTTTAAGGTAAGTCTACCTTTTTTTTTTTTTTGAGAGAGAGAAAGAGAGAGAGAGAAAGAGAGAGAGGAGAGAGACCATGCACACATATACTCTCTTTCAAATAAATAAATAAATAAATAACTCTTTAGCTCAGGCAGAAGGTAGCAAAATAAAACTTGGGATGGCCTCACTATGTACCTCTTTGGACTGCTCTGGTTTCATCTCCTAGAGGCTCAATGCCTCAGAAACTCAGAAGCAGGATCCAGCTCCTGGAAATCCTATTTCTTCCTTCTCTCTTGCTGTCTTCTGCTCAAGCTCAGCGGTCACCCATGACCTCCCACCCTGGAGAGGTTCGCCGAGTGGGCTCACTCACCCAGGCAGATGGGTGGTTTGCCTGTCCAGCTGCCATCGGCTTTGCAGGTGCGGTGCTCGGAGCCACCCTTGAGGGAGAAGCCCTCCTGGCAGGAGTAGAGGAGTGTGTAGCCCATGGAGGGCAAGTCCAGGGCCCCAACGTTGGCATGGGATGGTGTCTCTGGCTGCTTGCAGTGGTGGGCTGGACGAGAGGAAAGACAGTGTTGGACCTGGGGAGATTAGGGTCTTTAGGCGGCCTTTTGACTATTCCCATTCCTACATGGAATATCTCCTTCCTCTCTCCTCTAGGCCCCTTTCATGTCCAGCATCCCCTCCCCAAACCTCCCCTCCAACCTCAGCCTTGATGTCTAGATGTACAGCCAGGATGGACATTATGTGGATCCTGGCTTAGTCCCCCCTGGGCGCCTGCAGCACTCTTCCTGGGGGAAGAGGAGTAGTTATGGTCAAAAGCCTGAAATCTTTCATCCTGAGGGCTGACCTTGTAGCAGTTAGTTTTTGCTGCCACTGGAAAGTTCTTCCTTTTTTGCTAAGGCATAGGAATTGCTTTCAAATATCAGAAATGCTTTTGTGTGGAAATGGCTACCATGAGGCCCCAAGGGATAAGGACTACAAAGAAAGCAGTATTGGTCCCAGGGAGAAGTCACGAGCTCCCTGTCATTCAGAGCATTTGAGCATGTCCCAGGTGCCCAGCTGGGGGAGATACCGTGTTGCCGAGAGGAACTGTCTGGGAATGCAAGTGAAGTCTGCACTTACGGACACAGTCGGGTGGGGTTCCGCTCCAGGTCAGGTTGGGGAGGCAGGTCCTGGTGGTGGAGCCCTGAAGCAGGTAACCTTTCTGGCAACGGAAGAGCACTGTGCTTCCAACCTGTGGGGAGGACAGAAGCTTCCTTCATCTCTTTCTATCCAGCGATGCTTCATACCCTGTCTCTCTTTTTTTTAATATTTTATTTATTTATTCGACAGAGACAAAGACAGCCAGCGAGAGAGGGAACACAAGCAGGGGGAGTGGGAGAGGAAGAAGCAGGCTCATAGCGGAAGAGCCTGATGTGGGGCTCGATCCCACAACGCCAGGATCACGCCCTGAGCCGAAGGCAGATGCTCAACCGCTGTGCCACCCAGGCGCCCCCATACCCTGTCTCTTGACTACTCACTTTCCCATCACCCAGCTCCTACCCACACCCTTGCCTGCACCTGCAACATCCTTCGTCCACTTCTCTGCCTGGTTAAATAGTATTTACCCTTGGAGGCAGCCATTCTGCCTCTTCCACCAGCCCTTACCCAAGCCCCGGAGCCAGAGCAATGCTCTTAGATGTAGCATGCTCTGCTGTGGCGGACAGATGCCTGACTCAGAATCAGAAGACCCTGGTCTGAGGTCCAGCTTCTACATTTGCTCACTGGGTGACAGTCTGCCGGGAACTCGAAGTCTGAGTCTTCCGGCGCCGAGCGTGGGACCGCCAGCCCTGCCACGCCTACAGCGCAGTGTTGTGACACTGAAATGCGGTGATGGATTTGAAAGCATTTTATAAAATGGGAAGCACTGCACAACACACAATCCTGACTTGTGTGTGTCTCTTCTACGAATCTGCACATTCCTTAGGAAGGGAGACTTGTCCTCTTTATAGATCGCTCTGCTGTAGAGCCTGGCACTTGCTTAGTGAGCATCTGTTGGCAGAATTACCGCCCTGCTGCCATCTCTGCCTCTGCTCAGTTGTCCCCCCACCCCTACCCCGTCCACCAGCCTTCACTGTCCCATGCGACACCCCTGCAACCACGGGCTCCATCTCTCCCTCTGCTCTCTGCCCTCTTCCTAAGCTGCAACTCGGATGTTCTGTTTCCCAGCTCAGAACATTCATGTGTCCCTAGTTCCTATGGGACCAAAACTCCAATGCCAAGTGAAACTCTCGGCTTCCACTCCCTTGCTCCAGGCCTGACCGCTTCGTCTGGAATTTCATCCTCTCATTCAGCAGCGGCACCTCTGTCCGTCCAGGTGTGCAGATCAAAACCTTCAAGTCAGTCTTGATTCTTCCCTTTGCTTCAACCCCTCCCTCCAATCCATCAGCGAGTCCTCTTGGTTCTGCCTCCACAGTCCATCCTGACCCCTTCACCTCTCTCCGTGTCACCGTCACTACCACACCCTCCCCTGAGCCACAACAGTGTCCTACTGGTCTGGGGGCCTCTGTCCTAAACACCCATTATTCACTCTCTCTGCAGCATTCAAATGATGGATTAGAGTCCCCTTCAAATGGTTTCCTGTGTCATTGAGAATAAAATCCAAAATGCTTACCATGGCCTCAAGGGCCGTAGGTGACCTGGCCCATTGCTTTCTCTTTTTAAAAATATTATGTGATATTGGATGCATGCAAAAGAATATATGGAAAGTACATGGAAATGAATTATTATAAGAAACTGGACACATTAAGTTGAGCCCAGCACTCCAGGGCTAGAATGCTAACAGCGGAGTTATCACTCTCTGCGTCCTCCTTCCCTGCCCCGTTCCTCGGCTCCCCCTTAGCGGTAACCACTATCTTGAATTTTGTGTTTTTAATTTCCTTGCATTGTTAAAAAATCATACTATCACACATATGCACATACATCTCTAATCATATGCCCTTCCTAGTTTAACCTTCATAGAAGTAGCATGTTTCTACAGATGTTCTAAGATTCGCCCATGTAGTGCAGAGCTGTCCTGCCCTCATTCTCACTGCTGCGACTTTACAATTCTTTTCAGATCTTGGTAACATGTGCAAGGGTATCTTTAGGGTTAGTTTCCAGGAATGGAGCCTTTGGGGTCTAGGATGTGTGAATATTTAACTTTACAAGGCAGTGCCCAGTTGTTTTCAAACCTCGCCTCGCTCTCTGGCTACATGTCCTCCTCTCACACCACTCTAGACTCGCTGGCTCGCCTGCTTTCCCCTCCTCCAACCTGCTAAGTGCTCCCCCCCTTTGGTGCCCCTTTGCACTGGCTGCTCCCTCTGCCAGGGATGCCCACCCAGCTTAGCGCAGGGCTGGCTCTTCTCAACCCGGAGGCCACAGCTCAACTTCCCTCACCACGCTTCCTACAATAGCAGCCCACCCCGTCACAGCCCCCTGGTACTAGATGGTGGGCAGGGCTTATTGCTCTCAGAAGTTATCCTGTTTACTGTCACCAGCCGGGACCTGCTTAGAATGGGCACCTAGCCTGTCTTGTTCCCACTGTATTCCTGGCACCTAGAAAGTTTATGGCGGTAAATATTTGTTACACGAACACAGATTGAGTGAGCAAGTCACATTCCTTGGCTGGGTCTCAACGTGCCAGTTCTCCTGGGCGCATCTCAGGCTCCAGGTAGTTGTGCTGTCGTGACCACACCCACACTTTACTGCTTCCTGTTCTCCGTTCCGAGGGTCCCACCCAAGGCTGTCCAAATTCCTTCCTCGTCCTGAAGCTCTTTCTGAGATGTGTCCATGCAGCCTGCCGCCCGTGGCACCTGCTTGTTCCTGCCGCTTTGAGCCCTGTGTCTACGGGAAGCGCGTAGGTGCCATGCGGACAGAAGGTTGTCTGTCTCACTCATTCCTGTCTTTCCACAACTGACCGCCCTGACCACAGGGGGCTGCTGGGGAGTGTGTGTGTCACTATGTGAGAATCTCTTCTGCCTCAGTTTCTTGGATTGCTGTCAGTGCCTCTGTTTCTGCAGTGTGCTCCCGTGTGGCATGGTTCAAAGACTCAGCACACTTTCTGTCTCCAGCTCCCAAGGTCTTGTTCCCCCCGGGTGCTGTCCCAAGGAAGATCCCTGAGTCCTCTGAGGCTGACAGTGCTGGGAAGGGACTGGGGCAGGAAGGCCTGATACTGGCTGACCTCATTACCTGGTATCCCTGGGAATTGTTCTGTATCCCGAACTGCGGCATGCCCGGGTCTGCACACATGGTCAGTGTCGGGTCTAGATTGCAAAACAGGGAAATAGACCACACGGTCAGTGAAGCTCTCATCGCCTCCACTACACTCTGGCAGGTGTAGGAGGCAAAAACGGAGCCACATCCTGCCTCCCCCACCTGTTAGTATCTCCATCCGAGTCATACCCCTGGGCTGACTATGTGATTCCTGGCAGCACATTCACTGGCCCTTTCAATTTCACACTCTGCTCTAAAAATCTCGGGCCTGCAAGGATGCCCACCAGCTGGGATGCTCTTCCCCAGACCACCTCTCACCTATGCAGCTGGGCTGGGTGCCACTCCATGTCCCATCTGACTGGCAAAATCTTCGAGGAGAGCCCACTAGCACCAGAGGGGGCTGGCAGGAGAAGGAGACGGATGACCTGTAGGAGAAGCCTCGGTCCTCTCTCCTCCCACGGGCTGGGACGCCAGGATCTCCGCAGAACACGGCTGGGAAGACGAAGGGAGAAAGGCAGGTCCGAGTTGCTTTCTAGAGCCCCGTCTGCCACCCCAGGCTGGCTTTCCTCCCAGTGCCACTTGAACTCTGCCAATGGGGGCAGCCCTGAGTCAATGGTCACACCGCCTCACACACCTGCTGTTGTGTGCGTCCTCTCCTTCCCATATTCAACATGCTTGTTATTAATCACCCAAGTAATGAAGCAACGTTATAGGAAGTTAAATTGGGAAAAAGTAAACTACAACTCACTACCCAAAACTTTTTTCCATTTTCATGCTCATTCCCTTCTAGTCTGCTCAGTTGTGTGTAAACTTGTGTGTGGCTACGAACCCAATGTCCCAGTGTTGTAAACCTTGCTTTGTTCACTTACTAGCCTGTAAACATTTTCCACTTTTATGACACCATGATCACTTATTGGCAGCATAATTTTGCCATGAGAGGTTGTACAGTAATTACAGTTCATCACAGCCTTTATATTAGGCATTTTTTATTATTATACCATTAGATGTGGCTCTTCTTTCCCTGGTAATGTTTTCTTATGGAGATTCTCTAGGAGTGGACTCAGTATGTGTAAGCATGTTTGTGGCTCTTGCTGTATACTGCCAAACGTCTTTCCAAAGGGTGTGCATTTATCCTGCAGTGGGTATGAATGTGCCCATTTCACTGAGGTCCTCAGGGAGATTCCCTAATGAATGATCACCGAATTTAAATCCTGTGACAGCAAACAGAATAAACACAGGCCCCTCTTCGGTCCCTTCCACTGCCTTACGTGTTTGCGCACATGGTTTCCTAAAAATGCTTACTTCCTTGGGACATTGCAGAGATAGGCCTGTGTTTTAAAGGGGGCTGACCGCAAATATGATTTTGATGCCTTGAAAATAAGCATAAAGGGATTCTACCTGTATTTTTATTCTTAGAACCAATATACTTTTAAACAGATCTCAAGACCAGAGATGGCGCGTTAGACAGCCGGTGGTGTGCGGTGTGGTGAGAGCAGGCCCACGGGGCCACCAGCACGCTTGGGTCGCGCTGGTCAGAAAGCACACGCGGCTCACACTGACTTCCCACAAACACTCGTGCAGCAGTTCTGCCAGAACAAACCAGCTGCCGTGGGGAGCGGTCGGATGGGGCCCCCACACTCCATGAATGTGCTCTACTTAAAAGAAAGAGCCTCATGCCAATCATGGTTTTGCAGTTCCGCTGACTGAAGCAGTCTAAAATGCAAAATTAAATTTTATGTCTACCCTTTTTTCCTATCTTAAAAGTTCTAGTGGTGATAACACGAGCTGTAAATTTGAGTAAGAATTTTAGAGAAAATTGTCTGGAAAAATGACTGTTTTCAGATTAGACTTTGTCACTAACTCACTAGGTCAGGTCCTTTTTCTGAGCCACATCTTCCCCACCAGCCACCCGAGAAGGGACTTGTGCCCGCCTTCCAGGTTGTCTCCTTGTGAGAATCCGATGTGACCATGTGTGCAAACGTCCCTGGAGGAGGCAGCACAAAGCCTGTGAAATGCAAAATGTTATCTGTTGATGAACTGACATGCTGTGGCTCCCAGCGGATGAGTTCACAGAATAAAATGGAAGCAGGCTAGTATCCAAAAATCTAAGAAGAACTTATCAAACTCAACACCCAAAAAACAAAAAAATCCAGTCAAGAAATAGGCAGAAGACATGAACAGACATTTCTCCAAAGAACAGACACGTGAAGAAATGTTCAACGTCACTTGGCATCAGGGAAATGCAAATCAAAACCACAGTGAGATACCACGTCACAACGGTCAGAATGGCTAAAATTAACAACTCAGGAAACAACAGATGTTGGTAAGGATGCGGAGAAAGGGAAACCCTGCTGGTGGGAATGCAAGCTGGTGCAGCCACTCTGGAAAATAGTACGGAGTTTCCTCAAAAAGTTAAAAATAGAGCTGCCTACAACCCAGCAATTGCACTAACTAGCTATTTCTCCAAAGGACACAAACATAGTGGTCCAAGGGGGCATCTGCACCCCAATGTTTACAGCAGCAATGTTCACAAGAGCCAAACTGTGGAAAGAAACAAATGAACATAAGGGAAGGGAAGGAAAAATAAAATAAGGTGAAAACAGAGGGGGAGGCAAACCATAAGAGACTCTTATTCACAGGAAATAAACTGAGGGCTGCTAGAGGGGAAGGGGATGGGAGAATGGGGTAACTGAGTGATAGACATTAAGGAGGGCACGTGATGTAATGAGCACTGGGTATTATATAAGACTGATGAATCATTAAATTCTATGTATGAAACTAATAAGAAAAAGTCTGAAAAAAAGATGCATTCTAAAAAAAAGAAAGAAAGAAAGGAAAAAAGAAAATGGAAGCAGGACCAGCAGGTTATGCTGGTGGAAGCCTCTATGGGAACTGGGGTGCCTAGACTAACTAATCAGAACTCGGTTAAAGGCTAACTTGATCAGAAGTCACCAAATCTAGGAAGAGGAAGCTCAATGAACAAGAAGTACAGATGGATGACAAAGAAAGAGCAGCTCATGGGGCGCCTGGGTGGCTCAGTTGTCAAGCATCTGCCTTCGGCTCGGAGCCTGATCCCAGGGTCCTGGGATCGAGCCCCACATCAGGTTCCCTGCTCTGCTAGGAGCCTGCTTCTCCCTCTCCCACTCCCCCGCTTGTGCTCCCTCGCTTGCTGTCTCTCTCTCTGTCAAATAAATAAATAAATAAAATCTTTAAAAGAAAAAAAAAGAAAGAGCAGCTCCATCTTGCTGAGAAGAAATGTGATGCCAATTTAAAACAATGATACCTTTTTAAGCTTCTTGGGCTGGTAAATATTAAAAGATATTGGCAAAATCCATCGTTAATGAGGAAGTGAGTCAAGAAATAGTCTCAGAAACTGCTGGTGGGAGTGTGAGTTGGGACTCTTTCTAGAAGAGTTTGGCACCATGGGTCAAGATGTATAGCGTGCATGCCCGTCGGCTCAGCATTTTGTCTCTCCTAGGACTTTAACGTAAGAGTAAAGAAATGTTATCCTCAAGAACATTTATTGCAGGACTGCTTCTAACGTGATTAAACTGGAGAAACCTAAATTCATCACCAGTAGGAGAAGATTAAACAGGTTGTGGTAGCTACCGTAAGGAAGTCTTTTAAGCTATTAAAAATGATGATGTGTAGATCAGTATGGATTGATGGAGAAAGGTGGTGATGGCCTATCAGTGAAGACAAGTCACAGACTAGTCTGCACACCATGATTTAATACCACTTGCAGAAAATCATTCACCTCTATGTCCAAAGCATTCTGGTCGGCGTGGAAGCACGGTTAAGAGCTTAACCCTGGTTATCTTCGGGAAGCCAGAGTTCAGATGACCATTATGTTCTTCTTTGTATTTTCAGAGACATTTACATTTTTTTAATGATGACCATAATTCATTGTTCAAAAGCAATTTAGCTATTTCTCAAGAAGAAAAGCAGGGTTTCTGAGTCCAGACACAACCCTGAGACTTGCTACCTTCCTAATGTTTCCCCAGAGGTGGGCAAAGGCCTGAGGGGCTGACCGTGCACCAAAGGCTGCCTTTCCTGCGTCCACGTTTGAGCTGCTGGTCCCAGTTCCTGCTGAAATTTTCCAAATTGAAGCAAATTTTCAGAGGTACCCAAACAATACGTTGGGTTGAATCATGAATACGTTGATAGCTTTCTACAGAATTAGATAAATGCCTAGAAAGAAAAAATATAGGTCTACTATTTGTGCAAAGCACGGGCACTGAGAAAATCTTCCAGAGTACAAGTATGACAAGAATAAGTGAGGAAGTGAGCTCTGGGATGGACTTGGACTCTTGGGGACACAATTAGGCCAGGTGGATAAGAAATAAACTCTTTCACCAAAAAATCATGTGCGCCCCAGGAATCTTTTCTCTGTAGGCTGTTTTCCATTAAGTCAGGCACATTTTCAGCACGGGCCCCTTCCAGATCTTTGGGAACTGTCCCACCCAGTGAACAACCTTTCATGTTAAGAAACACCTCCCTTATCTCTGGCTTAATTTCTTTCCAGTGTGACTCCACCTGGTGTCCAGGGCTCAGTGGGATATTCTCATTATTTTCCTTTAAACTCCCTTTAAGAGTGTCTTTGGTAAAGCCCCTCCCTGATTATGGGGGAGGGTATTACCTATTTTAGGCCTTCCAGTAGCAGAGCTCTGAGGAGGGAAGGGGAAGGAGCCAGCAGATAGGATGCACAAAGGCCCTGTTCATAAGCAAACTTACGGAAACACTGAGGCAACTCTCCAGTCCAGGATCCATTCCCCTCACAGGTGAGCACCGCAGGCAGGGACAACTGGTACCCCTCCAGGCAGGCATACGTCACGCTTGAGCCCCACATGAAGTCGGATCCCAGCACTTTCCCATTGGGGATTAGCTGAGGTGGCTTGCATATGATAGCTGGGGGAGGGGGAGACCAAAGCACGCTGAGTTCGGGTACCATCCTAGGACACGAGGCCCCACTCCGAGCACTGATGTCCCTGGCGACCCTGCACCTGCTGGGGGTCTGGGCTAAGCAGGGAGAATCGGGAATGCCCCCTCTTAGTTTGGGAGCTGGGTCCTTTTGCATTTTATGATGCCCTCAAGTGAGACAACCCACTCCTCTGTCTGCACAGGCTTTCCCTTGATGCTCAAAGCCCAGGCCTTGCCTTACCTCCCTCCTTGCAGATGTTCAGGGCGCAGTCCTCACCTCACACCCTCCATGACAAGATGCTATTGGGCTCTGCCTCATCACCTCCCTCCCTGCTACCTGTTCAAGGCCCACGTCTCACTTTTGTATCTTCTTTGGCCCTGTGTCCACAAGTGCAGTCCTTAGACACACCTTTGCACACTGGCTTGGTACCATTCCATGTCCGGTCCTTGGTGCAGCTCAGCACAGACACCCTATGTGACTCCATCATGTAGCCAGGGACGCACTGAAACGTCACCGTTTTGTTGTACCTGAAGTCATTGCCCAGCCGAAGGCCATTGGCTGGAATCCCAGGGTCGCCACAGTTTATGACTAGGAAAAGGGAGATAAAGCATTGTTCACTCTTGGTACAGACCTCATTTCTCCCCAGCATTCCAGTGCCTTCTCTAGCATTCCCTGCATATGTCCAGGAGGGAAGAGACTCCAGGTTGGGCACTGCCCTTCCTAAAGTCCCTCTGGCCAAGTCTCTCTGCAAAGGCCCTCCCACATCCCCACTGTCTTGGCCCCCACCCTCCTTATGCCCTCCAGCAACCTGGGTTATGAAGACCATCCTTATTCAAAGCCCACTCCTCTCGGAGGAAGTATCCAGAGGGCTTAGTTCCTAAACGAGGCTGGGACTCCGAGAGGGAAGTTTTCAGACTGAAGACCCTGTGCTATGGGACCTCATAAGACAATTTGTCCACCGAGGGGCGCATGCTACTACCTGCTGTTCTGCCGAGGAGGCCTCTGCAGGGCCAGCGGCTTAGAAGCAGGGTCTTGTAACCCTGCAATGGTCCTACCCTTGTTAGGGTATCGAGGGGGGAGGGGTGTGGTGAGCTCTGGCCTTGGAACAGAAGTGAACTTGACGTGGGATTTAGATGGAGCCCTGATGTCACAGGCGAGGGCTTGGAAAGGGACCGTGTTGTTAGATTCCTTTATCTTATCATTTCCCTCCACCTGAGACTCACAGTGACTTACTTCCCAAGGAAAAAGGCCTCGGGCTGCCCCTGAGAGAAACAGGAAAGGGGAGCAGTGGGGCTATACGAGGCTTGGGGGCCAGGCTGAGGGTGGGTGGGGGATGGGTCCAAGGCTGAGAGGAACCCACAAAGATGGTGGATGGCAGCAGCTTTAAAGAGGGAGAATCAGGCTGAGCAGGGGGAGTTTGCCGTAAAAGAGAACAAGAAAGCCCAGAGAACTGGTGAGAGCCTGAGGAATAGCAAATATATATATTCCCAACCTCTCTGAGCCTCAATCATCTCATATGTCAAGTGGGCTGTGGTGGGAATCCAATGACATAAATGCCAATCAAATCAAACACTTAGCTTAGTGGTGGTCACACAGTATGTGCTCAATAAACAGACCCTGTCACTCGGGGCCGAGTCCCCCCAGGGCGGCCAGCCTTCCCGGTCTCCCACAGACAGCCTTCTTTGGCGTGGAGGAGCCCGATCACCTTGGCCACACTTGGCACAGAGCCCAGAGGGCCTGGGCTCTCACCTATGCACTCCGGGTCACTGCCTGTCCAGGTGCCGTTGACCGAGCAGTGTCGGCTGAGCAGGCCCGTGGCGTAGTAGCCTTCTCGGCACTCGTAGACGATGGAGCTGGAGAAGCCCAGGCCGTCACTGAACGTGACTCGGGCGTTGCTTGGAGTCCCGGGGTTCCCACAAGAGATCACTAGGAAGCCAGAGGAGCACATTATTCACCAGAACAAGAGTGGGCATCAGCCGGGGGGCTGAGAACAGCCCAGAGGGCAAACTGCGGCCTACGTCAGGACCCTATGGATTGAAATACCTCTCAGGCTGCTTTCTCGTCTGGGCATCTCACCTTCAGAGGGAAGGAGAGATCTGATTTGTGTTTCTTTTGACACCTTGGATACTTGTTTAACAGACTCTTCCCTTAAACTAAACTCCAAGAGGGCGAGGTGCCTCCGTCTCGGCACTGTTGCGTCCCCAGTACCTACCACAGTAATTGGCACATAGTTGTTGAAGCTGTATGGGAAATAAGTGAATAAACGGGGCTAAACTTAGTTGCTTCTGGTTTCTTCTCCTCTTAGGTGAGGGTGGGGAATACGTTCATCTCTGGATTACTAATGAGCATGAATGAGGACTATCTGTTGACCACCATCCTTCAGGCCAAGGGTTCCAAAGGGGCCGTGGATTTTGTCTGCGAGCGTGAGGGCAGGTGCTTGGGAGCAGGAAAATGGGGGAAGAGCAGCCAGGGTGGCCAAAGGGGAAAAGCAGAATGGTCACATACATTACCTCCACACTCAGGCTGCGTGCCGCTCCACGAGCCGTTGGCTTGACAGGTCCGCTCAGACGATCCCCGGAGCGTGTGGCCAGCTTCACAGCTGAAGCGCATCAGGCTGCCTGGGGCAAAGCTATCCCCCAAACGGATGCCGTGTGCTGGGGTCCCCGGGTCACCACAGATTCCCATGCTGGCTCCTATGGACCAGAACCAAACAAACCCTGTTGTTTCAGCATGGAACAGCTGGCAGTCGGGAACTCAGAGAGATATTGGGCCATTGCTAAGGGGAGACATTGGGTCCCAGGAATAAGGGGGGTGGAAACTGACTGTGTGTCTTGCCCCAGTTAGTTGGACTTCACTACCTGCCTTACTACCTAGAGGTCAGAGAATACAAAGGTCGGAGGTCATGGTTGAGTCTCTGGGGACTGCACAGCAAGGGAAGAAAGCAGAGGGAAGGCTCTGTGGTGGAGATCAGGCCTTTGCTCCCTGGCCAGTGCCAATGTGGGATGTCAGTGGTCTAAGCTGGCCACATCTCCTTCTTCCTTTTACCTCTTCTCCACAATATCTGCTATTCCTTGCCCTCTCTGTCCCGGTTCCAGCATCTTAACTCACAAGCCCAGCATTCTCTTGCCCTGACTATTGTGAGAGTCTCCTAATGTCCCTACCTCCTAAACCCTCCCTGTAACCCATCTTCTACTTTATCCTCAAACCTTGACAATGAACAACCACCAGCCATCTGATCTTGTTTCTTTCCTACTGAAACATCTCCACTGGCTTCCCGTAGCCTATGGGTTAAAGTCTAAACTCCTTAGTGTACTTTTGTCTTCTCAACAGCTTGAATCTGGATCCTGGGCCTTTAACTGAGGATTCCCTATTCACCAGTATGTAAGACAGGTGAATTCTAGGTGAAATGTTTTGGATTCTCTCATTCCATTCTTTCTTTGCCCCTTGCCTCCTGCTACATTTCTGCAGTCATCTGTGTCCTGATATCGTACAGATCCACCCAAGAGGTGGAGGAGGGTAGAAAATAGGAGACAAAACCAAAAGGTCTAGGCTTGTGGGAGCTAGCACCCCTCATAATACAGAGATGTAAAGGAGACATCATAAGATCAGTCTAGGCCATGGGAAGCATGAAGAAGGAAGAGGAAAATGAAGGAATAAATGCCAACTTCACGAGAAGATAGGGTGCCATCTGATGTGGCACTATCTCCTTAGGAACCCACACGTGTGGGCATCGAATGATAATGTCTGAGTAAGCACATTTAGTTCGTTGGTGCAATTAAATGTGTAAGTCATGTATACCCCACTGTTTACTATTTCTGTCTCTTCTTCTTGATCATGGAATGATTTCCTTTTCTCATTTAGTCTCAGACTGTGAGAATACTATAGGATCCTGTGTTGCTCTCCACCAAGGAAGGCGGATTCATTCAACCTTCAACTCAAACATTTGGAAAAAGAGGGCCCATCAGACTTGGCCGGATTTTCTTCTCTCTTGGAGTTTTCCAGGGTGTAGCTGATGCAACAGGCTGCACTGGGTCCCCCTGAAGGAGCTCTGATGGTGAGTACACAAACTCCCACACAGGCTAGAGGACCTCTGCTGGAGCTGCACTACTGAACAACAGGCCTGAGGGTGGAGGTCGCCAGTCCTGGGAGCTTATTCTGACAGACTGGTCCTCGCTGTAGTGTTTGGGGCTCTTTTTTGGTGATAAAAGCAAGTCTGAGACAGAATATTGAACCACGGGGGCACATGGTAACTGTTGGCCCTCTACTGAGCTGTATCAGCAAATGGTGACATTGCAGAGGTGGACAATGAACAACCTGAAGCATGTCTCAAATGCTAGAAATCTCTGCATGTTCTGATGGCCCACGCACTTAGACCCTGTCACGCATCATCTATGTGCATGGCCATACAGAAGGAGGCTCAGAAATGTGAGCCTGGATTTCTGAGTGCATATTTCTTAGGACTGGCAGGCGATGGTGTTACAAACGATGATATCTGTAAGTTTCAGGAAGGAGGAATTATATTCTACTCATAAGAGCACATCTAGTGTTACTTCCTAATCACTTATTCTTCACCTCTCTCAGTTTCGCATCTAAAGCATTTAAGATTCATTCATTCCTCAGCCTTAGCATTAATATAATCCCTTCTAATCCTGTCCTCAGAGGTCACCAGCAAAACTCTGCCCATGATTCTGGTCGCCGAGTGTCTGTCATCCTTGATGGATACATGGGAGAAGTGACTGCAAACTATTCTTCAGAATATTCAACACCAGGTATAAAATGGCTGAATGCAACGTATCCCATAATGAGTGGGGTCCTTGTCCTCTGAAGGTTCCTTTCTTGCTTTTCACTTTTTCATGCTTCCAGAGACTCAGCTTCTTTCTAGCCTCCCTTAACCTTTGCTGTGACCAAAGAAGAGTCCTTTTTTTCAAATGTAGGACTGGTATTTAGGAAGTCACAAAATTATGAAATCTCAGGGTTGTAAGGGTTTTGGAGGTTTTCTAGCTTAAGTTTTCTATCCCAGACAAGAATTGTTTCTGGGGTAGGTCATTTTTCAAGTAGGTTTTTTCCCCCAGCATCTTCTAACACAATTCCAGAGAAGGGAAATTACGCTGTGGGAGAAAAGATTTTGGATTCCATGCCTTGGGCCAGGAGAATGGCTGTGTGGTTGGGGTATACATGTTAACAGGCAGGAGACACTCAAGGCTTTCTTTCTGGCTTCTTTTTCCTGTACTCTGCACTGCCCTTTCCCATGCAGAACAAAGATCCCCAAGGTAGAAGAAATAGGCTTTAAGAACACCACTGGCCCAATGTCCTAGAGAAGTGTCTAGAGGGAGAAACTATGTAAAGGGACAATTCACAGAAGACATCGGGCAAATGCGTGCTTATGCAGGTATTTGGATGGGAAATGCATGTCATTCCTCTTTGGAATGCCTTTTCCTCCTGGAACTTGCTCTGTGGATAAGTCAGGAGGCTTCCATATACAGGACTCTGTCTTCTCCATGCCATCCTCCCCAAGTCACTTCCATCAGAAGTCCAAACAGAATGAAGTCAGGGGCCTGGCTAATAGGCTTTCTTCTAGTCTAGGCTGAAGGAGTCTCCATGGCTAATACATAGTCCCACCCAGTTCATGAAGGGAGTGATTAATGAGATTAATAAAGGTGAGGGGCCAAGTCCTGGGTGGTGATATAGAGTGATGTGTCTGAGATTGTCCTGGGCAGCCAGCAGTCCTTTGAAATAGTGGCCAGTATTTGAGCAATTTCTTCTTTCTGGGGAGACCTAACCAATATCTGGTTCAATATTCTGGCAGTGCCCTAAATTTTGGGAGACAGATTCTCTGGGAACTCAGACTGCAAGAAGAGCTACATGTCTTGTGGGTGAGGTCCCAAATCAAGGAGAAGCCGTGTATAATAGGAGGAGGTTGGGATTCTTACCTCTAGAGGGGGCCTGGCATGGGAAGGGATAGGGGTTAATATCAATGCCAAGGTGGGCTTGCTGAGAAACATAAAGCTACACGAGCAGTTGCCTTCTTGGGGTTGACACACCTTATGGGATCCCTTCTGGGGCCAGGCACACTCATCTCAAAGGAGACCAAGTTCAGGGGTACTAATTTTTGGGTTAGTGATTTCTGTCATTGGTGGGACAATTCAATTTCAGATATTTTGTTTTGTTAAGACATTATGAACTTCTGGTTTGGATAATATGGACATAAGAGCTTTGGCAGTTCCTTAAATTTGCTTTTTGGATAGCATCTGTTAGTGTCCTCATAGAGATTAATAGTAAAACAAATTTATTAATAGGAGAAAGCTGGGACTGGTGTATAAGGGCAGTAGGGGAGACCTGTATCCCACTAGGCAGCCGAGACATAAGACAAGTTGGGGAGGCAGTGATAAGAAAGAAAGGGAAGCAGGCTGGGACCTTGGAGTCCCAAACAGGGAAGGAAAGACCACAGGGGTGGGTTTGGACCTGGGCCCAACAAGGGGGAGGCTTGGACTCTTCCCAGAAAGTTATGGAAACAAGTGTCTGGACAGGACTCTGGCCACAGGGGCACCTCACAAACTTGCATTCTCCCTAGTTTTGTAATCTCTGTGTTGTATGGGCTTGGCCAGAGCAGACCAAGGGAAGGAAGCTGGGCCCAGACCACCAAAGGCTGAAATCTGACTGGGGCCTCTGATAGCTGTGCTCTCTGCCTATGAGATGGGGGTCAAAAAGGTTGGCTTCCCTCCTCCCCATCTGTCACACTCACACCTTGGGAGCTTGTTCATCTCCCCCCAGTCAAAGGTTCCATTGGATCCTGCTCCCTCATGCCAGGCTCCATACCTGAGCAGTGGGGGAGTGAGCCAGTCCAGTGTCCATCCAGCCCACACATACGGGTGGCATTGCCGACCAGAGTCCTCTTGCCGATGCAACTGTAACGCACGACCGCTCCCACGGTAAAGCTGTCTCCGGACATCTGGGCATGAGGTGGAGAGCCTGGATGGCCACAGGACACCACTGTGGGGAAGAGCAAACATATCAGCAACTCCACAAAGGGATGGATCGTCATCACAGGAAACATGCTAGGCTTTCTGTAGTGACAGGCTGAGAAGAGGAGAAAGCCTGCGTGATCTATTGAAGTTTGCTTCCTGCTGGCACGCCTACCTGGCATCAGCAGACAATGCCTACCCACCTTGCCTTACATTTTCCGTATCTGTGAAATGCAGAGTAACACCTGTTGTTTTAAGAGTTAAGTGAGATAGGAAGTGGGAACCCGCTCAGCATGCAGAAGGTATGCAGTAATATGTTTCCTTTCTTCTTTGCCTCTTGTGTTCACCTCTCCCTATTTCCTCACTGTCGTAGGACATAGCCAAGGTGTCTCTGGCAGGAAGGTGGTACACGTAGCAAATATAAGACAGAATAGACAACCTGTCATCCTAGGACAGTCTGCACCGGCTACAGGTTCCCATTAAGGACCAATTCTAGTCTTTCCCCAACCGCATCTTACCGATGCCCACATCAATTGTCCCCAACTTGTCCCCTTCAGTCTGCAAGCTCCCTCTCCTAAAATACCAAATTGTAACTGAACACCAGTGGTAAGATTACGATGCCAGGTTATCTGAAGAAAAGGAAAGCCCTAGCTTGAGAAGATATATGCGCCCCATGTTCTCTGCAGCATTATACACAGTAGCCAAACAGCCAATAGCTTAGATGGAAGCTATCTAAGTGTCCACTGGCAAGTGAATGGATAAAGAAGATGTGGTGTATGTATACAACGGAATAGTATTCAGTCATAAAAGAATGACACCTTGCCATTGGTGGCAATATGAATGGACCCCAAGGGCATTATGCTAAGTGAAGTAAGTCATTCGGAGAAAGACAAATACCGTATGATCTCACTTATATGTGGAATCTAAAAAGAAACCCCAAACAATGGAGCTTTTAGATACAGAAAATAGACCGATGGTTGCCAGAGGCAGGGGATAGGATGTGGGCCAAATGGGTGAAGGGGCTCAAAAGGAACAAACATTAATAATGTTTGTCACAGGACAACTGTATTGCTGTATTGCATATTTGAGAGTTGCTGAGAGACTAGATCTTGAAAGTTCTCACTGCAAGAAACAAAAGTCTAAAGCTGTGTATGGTGATGGATGTTAATTAGACTTACTGTGGTGATCATTTCACAATGTATACAAATATCAAACCGTTACGTTGTACGCCTAAAACTAATATTATGTTGTATGTCCATTATATCTCAATTAAAAAAGAAGGATGAGAATACCAGAACTGAGATGTACAGGATAGGGCAGGGCAATGCTCAACATCACTGGGTTCGCTTCCCGTTGTTTTTGCCACAGTCGATCCTGGGTTCTTTCATTTACTCAGTGTGTATTTATTGAGTGCCTATTATGTGTTAGGCACTGTTCTATGTTTGGGAGAATTTCTATGCTCTTACGGAAATTATATTCTAGTGCAGAAGACAGACTATACATAAAAAAAAACAGGGAACTCTAGGGGGTGTTATGAAGAAAAATAAAGCTCCATCAGGAAAAAGGCATTCAGGGGTGGGCTGTGGGTGCTATTTCTGAGTAGGGTGGTTACGGAAGATCTCTCTAAGGAGGTGTCATTTGAACAGTGGTTTGAATGATCTAAAGAGGCCAGTCGTGTAAGATCTACAGGAAGAGCATTCTGTGAGCTTGGTGTGTTTGAGGAACAGCAAGACAGCCAAGGCTGCTGGAATGAACTGAGCAAGGAAAGCAGAGAGGAGGACGTGGATGAACAGGCTGCTGGAGCCAGATCATGGTATACAATTAGGATTTTATTATGAGAGTGATGGGACACCACTGGAGTGATGTGATTTGATTTATACTTTAACAAGATCATTCTGGCTATAGTGTAGAGAACATTTCAGAGTGTGGCGAGAAAGAGGGGGCTGTGACAGTAGTTCAAGATGAGATAATAATGATTTGGATGGACTAAACCTTGGGCTATGGTAGAGATCCCTGTAGTCATTGCTTGTACCCAAAAAGGGTATAGCATGGATGATGACCCAGACTGGTGACCAAAGGGATACAATGTGAGTTGGGCCAATGCTGTCCCTGATGATGGAATCTTGGCCAGGCACAGGGATGGCATGACTAGGTCTTGGCTATCTCCATTTCTCGCTGTGGTTTTAATGTGTCAGGTCATGTTCTAAGTGTCTATGGTATATTATCTGCAGAGACTACTGCTAACAATTCCTCCCATCAAGGCATGGAGCCTATTTTGCCTCCCCTTGAATCTGGGCTGGCCTTGTGACTTGCTTTGACCACTGGAATGTGGTGGAAATGACGTTGGGTGGGTTGTGGATTAAGAGGCCAACCAAGCAGCTTCTGCCCTCATTTTCTTGTAGTGTAATTGCCACCACGTGAGGAAGTCTGTCTTAGACTACTGAATGATAAGAGATTACATGGGGTCAGGGGCCATGTGCCATGATGCCCTAGGCAACAGCTGGGACCAAGTTCCCTGACATGTGAGTGAGGCCATCTTGGATCTAGATCTAGATATAAAATATAGATATAAAACATATATCTATACCTATACCTAT
The DNA here is from genome assembly GCF_017311325.1 of Ursus maritimus. Classification (NCBI taxonomy): domain Eukaryota; kingdom Metazoa; phylum Chordata; class Mammalia; order Carnivora; family Ursidae; genus Ursus; species Ursus maritimus. The sequence goes on from NW_024425786.1 coordinate 25,101,007, forward strand.
ATCTGTATCTGTATAATCTCCTATTGGCTTTGTTCCTGTTTCTTTGGAGAGCTCAGACTAATATACCTGCTAAGCCTTGAATTCTAGACTTATATCATTGCAAGGAAATGCAAACAGTTGCTATTTTAAGGCACTAAGTTTTGAGATATTTGTTACACAACAACGGATAACTGACTGGCTTCCCCCAGAGTGACTGATCCAAGAGAGCAAGGTGAGGTGGAAATGTCTTTCATGACCTAACTTTGTAAGTCACACACCACCACCGGGCACAGACCAACCCTGGCACAATACAGGAGGATACTACATAAATGCATGAATACCAGGAGGTGGGGTCATTGGAACCATCTTCAAGGCTGGCTGTCCTATCACTGTGTGAATATACCACATTTTTTTATCCACTTCCTGTTGAGGGACTTTTGGGTTGTTTCCTGTTTTGGGCTTTTATGAATAACATTGATAAGAACATTTTTGTTCATGTTTATTGATGTACACAGGTACACATATATGTTCTACTGATTTCTTTCTTTTTTTTATAATAATATTTTTTTATTGTATGATGTTAGTCACCATACAGTACATCCCTGGTTTTTGATGTAAAGTTCGATGATTCATTAGTTGCGTATAACACCCAGTGCACCATGCAATACGTGCCCTCCTTACTACCCATCACCAGCCTATCCCAATCCCCCACCCTCCCTCCACTCTGAAGCCCTCAGTTTGTTTCTCAGAGTCCATAGGCTCTCATGCTTCATTCCCCCTTCTGATTACCCCCCTTTCTTTATCCCTTTCTTCTCCTACCGATCATCCTAGTTCTTATGTTCCATAGATGAGAGAAACCATATGATAATTGTCTTTCTCTGCTTGACTTACTTCACTTAGCATTATCTCCTCCAGTGCCGTCCATATTGCAGCAAATGTTGAGAAATCATTCTTTTTGATGGCTGAGTAATATTCCATTGTATATATGGACCACATCTTCTTAATCCAGTCATCTGTTGAAGGGCATCTCGGTTCCTTCCACGATTTAGCTATTGTGGACAATGCCGCTATGAACACTGGGGTGCATATGGCCCTTCTCTTCACTACGTCTGTATCTTTGGGGTAAACACCCAGTAGTGCAATGGCTGGATTATAGGGTAGCTCAATTTTTAACTTTTTAAGTTCTACTGATTTCTGTGATTATAGTTGGCTGGTCGTTCTTTCGATGTTCTTATGTGGCTTTAAAATTTTTCTTTGGCTAATTTGACATAGAAAATGCAACAGTGTTGCATTATGGTATTGTCTAATAGTCTCCAAAAATGTACAGGCAATGCCTGAAATTACTTATTTGTCACTGGTTTTATCTAGGCCACGTGGGTATCTGTAAAATTAGCAACCAGAGTATACTCTATTGTTTTATTCTTTTCCTGTGGTTTGTCCTTTTAAAGGATGAAAAAGTCAACAATAAAAACGTTTGTGACAAAAGATGAAAAGATAAAAGATAAAATGGTCAATACCATTTGGCGGCTATAGGTAAGGAACAACAAGAAAAGGATGTAAGATAATAATAAAGAGGAACAACTTACATTCAGTGTGTATTTGCATAAAAATCAGAGAGGTGAAGAACACAGAGAAGGTGAATAATTGCTACTTCATTTCTCAATTTGTCAATATAAAAACATTTAAAAAGTGTTTTAGTGTTCATGCCCACGTCCAAATGGGATTTCCAGATCCTGCAGTGGCTGTTTAGTTTCTAACTGCAAATAATGGCACATATTGTGATGTGCACTGGGTGTTATACGTAACAAATGAATCATTGAACACTACATAAAAAACTAATGATGTACTATACAGTGGTTAACTGAACATAATAAAAAAAATTCCCTTTAACTGCAAATAAGTTCAAATGTGTACATAAAAATAGGCAAGATAGATATTCAGCACTGTTAATAATAGCAGACTTTCTTGCCTTATACAGAATACATATATAACAGGGGATTGAGGAAAAAGTATAAAATTGTAATTAAGCAAAAAACAATAATAAAAATCAGAATTAATGGTTGGGTATGGGTTATGCTGAGTCCCACAGCAAAAGGAAAAGGACTTCATGCTGGTTCCTAGACCCCAAGTATGAGGGTTGTACTAATGGCTGGCCAGCCTCCAAGGCTTCCACTGTTTCCTAAAGCACATTATCAGGGAAATAGCATATGATATAGACCTGGGTCATGCATTTTCCTTGTTCCTTGCACATCCATGTCAATTAAAACAGTTTGCCTTCACCTGGAAGGAACAGCTGATTTTCATTGATTGAGTTGATCAGGGGATATGTAAAGTACCCCACAATTTTCCATCAACCTATTCACAGGTACTTTGGTCTTCCAGAAGTAAAAGTTCAGTTACCCTACTAAAATAATGCCATGATAATCATGAAATATCAGTGAAAATGGTTTTACTGAAAGTCACTTGGGATCTTATAGGCAGTGAAAATTCCTCAGGGTCTTGTGTTTTTGAAATATTCTCACCAAATCTAGGGGGAAAACTTCTTTACTTTCCCCTCAACAACAAGTGAATAGTCTAATTGGGTTCTGGTATTAGTATATCATCTCTCTGGAAATCTTGCTGAAGCTCATACTCAGAGTGAGTAATAAGCATTGCTGTCCTGAGGAAACCGCTCTAAAAAGAAGAGCAGATCTGCCTCTTGGTTTTGGTTTCTATTTGGTTTCTACGTCCCTAATAATGATAGAAGGTAGTGGTCTCAGTAATTAGTGAAGGCAGAGTTTAGCACCTTGTAAATTCCAATGAGAAAGAGAAGTTACAATTGGTTTTCTGGAGTAAAAAACATCAGCAACTATTGAGCATTAGTCATTTTTTTTGGAGAGATAATGGCTGGCCTGTTTCTAGGCTTTGGCGTCTACAAGACTGAGAGCCTGATTCATGGTTCCTGCAGGTTAAGATCAGTCCAATAAGAGATCACAACAGAAACATAATAAAACACATGAGACATAAGTCACCATAAGTGAGAATCATCAGAAACAACAATAGCAGAATTAGAGTCATAAAGATGATATTGTAATGATCAGATATGGAAGGCATTATAAGTATATTTTATGTGAAAGACATAAAAAGAACATGTTTATAGAGGAACAGTACACTTTGGAAATAATCAAGCAAATTTAAACAACAAACAAAACATTTCAAATACAATAGAAATAACTGAAAATAGAAACTCAGTGAATAGTTAAACCTCAACTAAGACATGGCTAAAATGATAATTAGCAAATGGTAGGATAGGTGAGGTACCTATGAACAATTTCTAAAGAACAAACTCATCTATGTAGCAAAATAACGAGAAGATCCATAGGTAGAGGTGAAAAGCCCACCAAGCCTAGTGATAGCTGATTATCCAGAACAGAATTTTAGTTCAACTTTAAATTTGCTCAAACTAAAAAACCCCCAATAATATTAATGTAAATTACTCACATGGAGAAACCTGAAGAAATCTATTAGAGATGGGAAATATGAATGAGAGTTTCAGATGCACAGAGAATCACACAAGAAGGTCTAGTGTTGGCATCACAGAAGTAGTGAAGGAAGAGAATGAGGGGAGACAATAGAACTCATAGCTGAGAATTCCCCAGATGTCAAAAAATCCACGAAGCTTAATGAAACCTAAGAAGGATAAATAAAATATCTAAACACAGTGTAAAAAAATTCAGAATGCCAACAAGAAAGAGAGGATCTTAAAGTCAGTGAAGTAAAAAAAAAAAAAAAAGACTACCTAAAAGGTACAATAATTAGATTGAAAGCAGGCTTCTCATTAATAATCAATGCCAGCAGAGTGCACCAAGGGAAATGCATCTACTTGGACTTCTGATCCAGCTAAATTATCATTTAATAACTACAGAAAATGCAGAACACCAAAGACAGAGACAGACTTTTCAAAGGAGTGAAAGACTGATAGCTGACTTCTCCATAGCAATAGAAGAGGTCAGAAGATAATTAGAAAGATTTCTTTAACGGGCTGAGAGAAAATAACTGCCAACCTGGATTTCTAAATCACTGAAAATATTTTTCGAAAATGAGGGACACAAACTGAGGGTTTTAGAGGGGAGGGGGGTGGGGGGATGGGGTAACAGGGTGATGGGTATTAAGGAGGGCACGTGCTGTAATGAGCACTGGCTGTTACATGCAACGAATGAATGACTGAACACTACGTCAAAAACTAATGATGTACTGCACGGTGGCTAACTGAACATAATAAAAAAAAACAAGGGACAAAGGAACATATTACAGACAAACAAAAACTAAGAGTGTTTGCCACCAGCAGATCTTCATTAAACAATATTCTAAAGGATGCCCTTCAAGGAGCAGGAAAATGATCCACGAGGAAGGACAAGGTATAAGAAGAAACGAAAAGCAAAGAAAGTGGCGAATATGTGCATAAATCCAAGTGAACAATAATTCCATAGAACAACAACAATAATACACTGTGGGTTTAAAAAACAAGGCGAAATTAAGATATAAGAAAACAATAATGTAAAAGTCAGAAAAACATAAATGGAGTTAAAGCGTTCTTTTTATTTTTTAATGTTATGTTAGTCACCATACAGCACATCGTTAGTTTTTGATGTAGTGTTCCATGAGTCATTGTTTGTGTATAACACCCAGTGCTCCATGTAGTACGTGCCCTCCTAATACCCATCACCGGGCTAACCCATCCCCCACCCCCCTCCCCTCTGAAACACCTCAGTTTGTTTCCTGGAGTCCATAGTCTCACATGGTTCGTCTCCCCTCTGTTTCCCCCACCTTCATTGTTCCCTTCCTTCTCTTAATGTCCTCCCTGCTATTCCTTATGTTCCAAAATAAGTGAAATCATATGATAATTGTACGATACAGGAGGAAGAGGGATTAATTTTAGACTTTGATAAGTGAAGTGTCCCTGCTATAATTTCTAATGTAGCCATTAAAATGTAGAGCATATAACTTACTTATTAGTAGAAAAGAAAAAAATGGAATTATAAAAATAATCCAATAAAAAAAGAGAAAAAAGAAGCTAATGGGTGGAACAAACAGAAAACACAAAATAAGATGATAGATTTAAAATCTAAATATATCAGTAATTTGACATGTTTAAAGTGAATAAAAAAAAGAATTTCAACCAAGAATTCTATGGTTAGCAAAACTATCCTTCAAACATGAAGGGGAAATTAAGACATTCCCAGATAAACAAAGACTGAGAGAATGCACCATTAGCAAACCTAGAAAGAAATTCTACATTATACAGAAATTCTACAGGAAGTCCATCAGGCTGAACTGAAAGGACTCAAAGGCACATGCAGAACTAAAAAACCCTTGTAAAGGTAACTACATAGGTAAATATAAACTATATTATAAGTGTATTTTTTGTTTGTAATTTTTCTTCTCCTATCTGAGAAATGGCATGAAGCAATGACTGGAAATCTGTGTTGATAGGAGGGCAATGTCTAAAGATGTAATTTGTATAATGGTAACAGCAGAAAAGGGGGGGTAATGGAGCTATGTAGGAGTGAAGCTTCTACATACAACTGAAATTAAATTAGTATTAATACAAAGTATGTTGTTATAAGTTAAAATGTTAATAGTAATTTTCAGAGAAACCACTAAGAAAATAACTTGAAAAACCACAGTGAAATAACAAAGAAATTAAAATATTACATTAGAAAAGATCTATTTAATGCAAAAGAAAGAAGCAATCGAAGAACAGAGAACCAAAAAAAAAAAAAAAATCCCCAAGCCCCCAAACCAAAAAACACAAGACCATAAGATACATAGAAAACAAATAGCAAAATGGCACATGTAAAACCTACCATATCACTAATTACATTAATGCTGATTAAATACCTAAAGACAGATATTACCAAATGGATAAAAAACATGATTCAACCATATGCAGTCTAAAAGAGACATACTTTAGATTCAAAGACGCAAATGGACTGAGAGTAAAAGATGGGAAAAGATATACCACGTGTACAGCAACCAGAGGCTGGTGTGGCTGTCCTAATATGAGACAAGATAGTTTCTGAGAAACACACTGAGGGTTGTGGAAAGGGAGGATGGGGTAGCTGGGTGATGGACATTAAGGAGGGCACATGTGATGCGCACTGGGCATTATACGCAACCAGTGAATCAGTGAATACTACATCAAAAACTAATGACGTACTGTATGTGGGCTAACTGAATTTAAGTAAAAAAAATTGTCATTAAACACAAAAAGGACATTTTATAGTGATTAAAAGGATCAATCCATCAATAAGATATAAAAATTACAAACATATATGCACCTAACAACAGAGACCCCAAATACATGAAACGAAAACTAACAGAACTAAAGGAGAAATAGACAAATGGACAATAATAGTATGAGATTTCACTACCCCATAGAACAACCCGACAAAAGACCTACAATAAAATATAGCAACCAATGCTCTAAAAACCTAGACCTCACAATCAACTGGAGAGCACTCCACCCAATAACAGCAGAATATACTCTCTTCTCAAGTACACGTGGAACATTCTCTAGGACAGGCTGTGTGATAAAATAAGTCTCCATAAATTTAAAAAGATTGAAGTTACACAAAGTATGTTCTCCAACCACAGTGCAATGAAATTAAAAGCCAGTAATGGAGGGAAATTTGAAAAATTTACAAATATATGGAAACTAAACAACCACTCCTAAATAATCAATAGGTTAAAGAAGAAATCAGAAGAATAATTAGAAAATACTTTGAGGTGAACAAAAATGAAAGCAGAACATACGAAAACTTATGAGATGCGGTGAGAGCAGTGCTCAGAAGGAAATTTATAGCTGTAAATGCCTACATTAAAAAGAGGAAAGATCTCAAACCAACAACCCAACCTTTCCCTTAATAAACTAGAAAAATAAGCAAATTAAACCCAAAGCAAACAGAAGAAAATAAATAATAAAGTTAATGGCAGAGATAAATAGAAAAACAATAGAAACCAAAACTAAAAGTTGGTTCTTTTAAAAGATCAATAAAATTGACAAATGTGGGGGTGCCGGGGTGGCACAGTTGGTTAAGTTTCTGACTCTTGATTTTGGCTTAGGACATGATGTCAGAGTCCTGGATTGAGCCCCGTGTTGGGCTCTGCACTCAGCGGGGAGAATGCTGGAGATTCTCTCCCTCTTCCTCGGCCTCTCCCCCAGCTCTCTCTCTCAAAAAAATGAATAAATAAATAAATAAATAAATATTTTAAAAAATCAACAAATGTGTAAGTGGGGAGACAGAAAGAATGATTCAAATTACTAAATAAAGAATGAAAGTGGGACATTACTACCAACCAACCTTACAGGAATAAAAAGGATTATTGAATACTGTGAACACAAACAGTTGTATGCAAACAAATTAGATAATCCAGAAGAAATGGACAAATTCTTAGACATACACAGACTACCAAAATTTACTCAAGAAGTGGAATATCTGAATAGAATCATAGCAAATAAATAGAATCAATCAATAATCGAAAAATTTCAAAGAAAAGCCTAGGACTAGATGCCTTCACTGCTGAATTCTACCAAATTTTAAAGAAGTAACACCAATCCTCCTAGTCTTAAAAATAGAAGAAGAGGGACATTTCCCAACTCATTTTAGGAAACCAGCATCACCTGATACTAGAGCCAAAGACATCACAGAGAAAGGAAACCACAGACCAATACCCCTTACGAACACGCTGCAAAAATCCTCAACAAAATCCTAGCAAATGAAGCCCAGCAGCAGATTAAAAGGGTTATACCACGACCGAGTGTGGTTCGCTCCCCAAACACAAGAGTGGTTCCACATATGAAAATCAATCAATGCAATGCACCATATTGATAGGACGAGCGGGGGGAGCCACATGGTCATTTCAACAGATGCAGAAAATGCATTTGACAAAATCCAACACCATTTCATGGTAAAAATGTTCAACGAACTGGAAATAGAAGGGAAATGTTTCACCAGGAATAGAAGGGAAATTTTTCACTAGGAATAGAAGGGAAATTCCTCGCTTATAAAGGGAATTTACATAAACTCTCCAGCTCATAAACTCACCATCATACTTGATGGTGAAAAACAGAAAGCTTTTCTCCAAAGATTAGGAATAAGAGATGGATGTCTATTTTGCCACTTAAAAAAATTATTATTAAGTAGGCTCTTCATCCAGCCTCCAGAGTCTGTGGCATTCCTCTTTAGTCCTTCAAAAGAAAGGGGGGGTCATGTGCTGTTTTTCTGGAAAAGCAAGGAAGGGGTAAGGTGGGAGACAGTGTTGTGCCAGGCAGCCTGGTGTAAAGGAAGGGACCCCCGAAGGCTGAAGAGGATAGTAATGTACCAGAGAGGAAGGAGAATAGGTTTCTGGCCCAGAAGAAAGACAGTGCATGAGCTGGTGTGGGAAGTAACCTAACAGGGGCCCACGGAGCAGCCTGAGTGACTGTCATTGTGATATAACACACACACACACACACACACACACACACACACACACACACATTTGAGGAAGAATGTTCTTGGACGTGGGCCACCCCGTCAGTCTGCACGGCGGTCACTTGCAGTAGATGGCATCTACTTACAGAGGCACTGGGGGCGGGGACGATCCCACGTGCCATCCCCCTGGCAGCTGAGCACCGGGGTGCCCAGGAGGTAGAAGCCGTGGTTGCACTGGTAAGACACGGTGGTGCCGTAGCTGAACCTGTGTGGGCCGCTGGCATGCACTTGACGAATGCTGTTTTCCTGGTGCCCAGGATCTGTGCAGTTGATGACTGTAAGGGAATGGGGCCATCAGACACAAAGACCTGGATTTGAAGATTTTCTTATGCTTTTAAATGAGAATTCGTAAGTCCCAACAGGCATGCATTCCCAGTAGGGCAAAATTTCCAGACCCTAACTGGTAGCCCAGAGCCGATCCTGCCTGGGAAGGTGAGCTGGTCCTCAGGCAGCTGTACGTCCTGATCACCGACCTTGATCACCTGGTTAAGGGATTCATCCTTCCACATCCGGCTAGACTCCACTTCCCTGGCAAAGCCTTCCCACCTCCCCGCAGACTGGTTAGCCTCTCCCTCCGCAGTGCTCCCCTGCACAGACCTCTACTGCTAACTTTATCAGCCTTGGTGAGGAGTTGTCAGAATACATGAGTCCCTGGAGGGCATGACTCCCTCGTCTCTGGGTGCCCCGTCCCTGACGCAGCAAAGCTCGTCAACTGCAAAACAGTCGTGTCTGAGCTTGACTCCGATGGGGGTTAGTCATTTTTGGAACCTGTTTTACCACTTTGAAGAGTATTTCAGGGAAAGATTAATATCCTGGGGGATAGATTTGACTGCTACATGCTGAAGTGTTTCCAAAGCAGCTTAACTCAAAATCAGAGGGCTATTTTAGGATAATGGCAGTACCATTCATAACCTATGATGTGCGCTTTTGCTCTCAAAATGCTTTCACATCCGTTCGCTTACTATTGTCTCCTGCTTGCCACATTAGGTGAGCAGGATAGGTATTTTTTTTTTTTAAATCTTTGGTAAGTTTTTAAAGTATAAGGTATTTTTACCTTTGATAGCCTCTCTGAGGTTCAGAGAAGTTGGCTTCACAAAACAAATACTTAGCATGCATTGATTCACACTCTTTACGGCCGTACACCGAGCACCAAGCAGCGTGCTGGGCAGTAAAGATACCACGGAATTTCCAGTCGAGAGTAGGCTTTCTCCACCTTGGCACCACGGACATTTTGGCTCATAATTCTTTGTTGTGGGGGCAGCCCTGTGCATTACAGAAGGTTTAACAGCACCCTTGTCCTCTACCCACTAGATGCCAACAGAAGCCCTCCAGGTGTGACAATGAAAAATGTCTCTAGACCTCTGTCCCCTGTTTGGGCGGTGGGATGGATAAAATCGTCCCCAGTTGGGAACTGCTGGTATAGAGAGAACGGACAAACCAGCAATTATTTTGTTTGATAAGCACTCTGATAGGCATAGTGGAGAATGTTCCAGAAGCACAAAGCTGTGCATCCAGCCCAGTGCAGGGAGGTGGAGCAGGAAGGGCTTCCAAGAAAGGGCGATGTTCAAGCTGGTTCTTGATGGTCGGGTAAAAGTCATCCAGACCAAGGGGGACAGAGAAGAATGCATTTGAGGAGACTGTGTGGGAGTGCCCCGGGGCTGTGCAGGCACACGGCGTGTGGCGTGTGACAGGACTGGAAGAGGTTCCGTGCAGCCAGGCCCCAGTACAGAGGTCAGGCCAGGGCAGAGGACAGTACTGTTGTGAGGGCATTGGGAAGTCTGGGAAGGCATTTTTAACAGGGAACGACTCGATCAGATTTGCATTTTAGACGGGTCACTCTGTCAGCGTAGAGAATGGGTTGGTAGGAGCAGGACCGGAGGTCACGACTTCTAAGATTTTACCCAGCCCTTGGATTCCGAAACCAGTCCTTGAGCTTGTTACTCTGGGAAGGGACCGGGGGGGGGGGGGGCGCAGGAGCTGGAGTTACAGGGGAATTTGCATCTTGTGTTGCAGACATGGAACACAGCTCTTGAGAAGGGGACATGGGATAAGAACACCCCATAGCAGCAAAGTTCTAAACTATTTCCTGCCTCAGTAGATGTTCGGAGGAAGACAAAACACTAGGTCATGGCAGTTGTTCCTGTGTTTTCTGGAACCTTCTTTCAGTCAAAATGGCATCTTCAAATGTTATGAGAGGGATGTTACTTTAGGGTTAGTTGTGATGCATCTGGATTTATTTGAAAATCTGAGTCCTCTAACACTGGTTACAAATGACCTGTGACACATTGCCAGTCACTGTGCACCCACACATACTGCGATGGGTCACTGTCCCAGGGACTCTGCGTCCTCACAACTATGAAGACTTGATCCACCCCCAGGTCAGGGCTGGACTCATTCATGTTCTGCCCACATTGACGCTCCACGCAGATGTCACTGAATCTGCCAGGCTCTTCCTGATACGAGGCAGCTCCATTTGTCCCTACTGCTGTGACCAGCCTCAAAATGCTTTAGAAACGATTTCCTAAGTAGCCCAGATGGGGCCAGAATACCCCTGCACAGAGTCTGTCTCTCGAGTCCTTGGGCTGTGTTCTTCCTCCCTGCTTCATCCCAACTCCTATGCTCTCAGCTTTGTATTTTTCATTCTAACTCTTCTGCTTTTTTTCTTTCCTCAATAATGGGGCTCTAAAGGATAATGATGAATATTTGTTCTATGCAATGTAAACAAGAAAACTGCTTTCCGTTTCTATTTTGAAAGGCACACCTTGTTTGCTGTGCTTATATAACCAGGGATGAAATCTTGACACAGACATGGCTGTGTCTAGGGGTTGAGAAAATCCTCATTTATGACCCTCCTCTGCTCTCAGTCTTTCCCTGTGTCAAAATCACACCAGGACTGAATCCGCTGGGTCACAGAACCCCAAATGGCGGCGGTACTGGGGGAAGAAGGGGGACTCACTTCTGCAGGTGGGCAGCGTGTCGCTCCACTGCCCGCTGGCCAGGCACTGGGACCTAGCGGCCCCCTCAGCCACATACCCGGGGTTGCAAACAAACTTGACCACGTCGTTGAGGTTAAACTGGTTGCCCTGAGTGAGGCCGTTGATCGGGTTGCCTGGGTGTCCACAGGTAATTGCTGCAACCAAAACAGAAGAGAGGTAAGCCCTCCTCTTATTCCACATCCCCCAAAGCTCATCCTTTTCTCACCTGGTGTTTCTCATGCCCATGAGGGAAGTTCAGCCCTAAGTCTAACTGAAGTCTCTTTAGCAGCAAAACCTTTGTTTCATGAAATCAGCATGCGGACGTACCTTCTTTGGTGAAGGCACATCCGTAGCCTGGACAACTCGAGAAAAATCATTCTATGACTCCCCGTGGGACCTCAGGCCTGGATTGTAGGTCTGTTGTCTAGGTAGTCAGCCCTGCTTCCTTTTCTCTGCCTCTATCCCCGTGGCTCCCCATCTCCACTCTCCATCACCGGATGGGATGACTACCTCTCAGCAAACTTGGACCCAGCCCACCTCCTGGGCGGAGCTTGACAGAGCCAGAGTCGATAGGAACCAAGCCTGAATAGCGGGATTGCTGCCAGACCCGTGGTCCAGGCAGGCCGCAGGGAGCCAAAGCTGTTGTTGAGAGCACAACCCTTCCTCTTTACTCCTTCCGGATGAAGGAGTGATTTCTGGCCTTTCTCTGTGCTCTTTTACTTCCCCTGGCCCAGGTCACATGGAGCGGCCGATCTGTGCAATTTGGGAAGAATGAGCAGTCATGCTTGACCCAGGTCTGCCCCCTCCTCTTGGGACCTAGAGCCTGTGGACAGCAGCGTTCTCTGCTGCTCCTCTGGAGGCGGGCGCTCCCTGACAATGGGGGGATGCGCCCCTGTGGTGTTGGCTCAGATGGTGTGAATCCACCCCAATCTGGGGTTTATTCAGCAGAGACCCCACTGGGCTCTCACATGAAGCTATGGTTTCCGACTTAGGCTTTATTAGTAATGAAGGTGACTTTTGGCATCCACGCAGGATTTTGTAAATCTTTAGCCACGGGCAGGGCGGCAGTGGAGGACCTGGTGCTGGCAGGCCTGGCCCCAGAGTGCTCGGGTTACCCTCTGTCTCAGCTTTCTTCCTTCCTCCCAGAACTGGGTTCATCCCTCCACCCTGGCACTGGTCTCTCTGAGGTTTCTCCAATGTAAGTGCTTGTCCCAGAGCCTTGGCACCCGCTTTCCCCTCTGCACATCCCTTGGCTCCTGCCCTCACATCCTCAGGTCTCCCCTCAAATGTCACCATATCAGTGAGGCCGTCCCTTACGACCCAATACACAACTTCCCCAGCACGGCCCAGGCCCTGCGCCTTCTCCACTTTTCTCCATAGTAATGACACACTCCATACGTAGTTCTCTGTTGGTTCAATCCTTATTTCCCTCCACCTGAGCGTAAGCTGCACGAGGACAGGGTCTTTGGTCCGTTCCTCGCTACATCCTTGGGGTCTGTACCAGGGCCTGACATGCAGGAAGAGCCTGATCAACATCTGCTGAGTGAAGGAACACGTGAGTGTGGGAACGGACAGATGACAGCCTTCTGCTTTGCTCCTTAGTCCTTAGTTCTATCGAGCACCTCCCTGGTATCCGGTCTCTTTAGATCAAACTCTCAGGTGATGCCTTTGCCAGGCCTTTTCCTTGGTTCTGGATCTTGAGGCTGCGAAACCATGAGGAATGCTTTCTTACCCCAAGAACTGGATCCACAAGGAGCCCACCGCAAACCCAGATGGCGTGAATGGGGATGGGGGGGCGAAAGAGCAGACAGAGCCCAGTTTTTGCTATGGCCAACTCTGGTACATGTGTCTGCGTCCGTTGTCTTGTGTAAATATCAACAGTAGCATCCCTGACCCTAGCGGACAGAGCTGGGGCAGAGCAGGACACATGAGGCTAGCGGACCACAGGGGGTTTGAGACCATCCCGCGAGTTGGGATAAGAATGGGCTACAGGGGCCAGCAGACCAGGATTCACCACTCAGTGCTGCCCTTTCCTTACTTCGGACAATTCACTCTAGGCTCGCTTTCTCTATCTCTAAAGTAAGGATTTCAGATTTCATGAGCAGAACTGCTCTGAAAATAGATTTGTACATTTACTTTTCATTCAGTCTTGCTGAGTTCCTTCTCTGTGCTAGGTACCTCGCTCTGCCCTGATGATATGCAAGGACGGATATGAGACGGTCTCTGCCCTCAGGGAGCTCACTTCACAGCCCAGTAGAAGAGCAGTCGGGGAAGGAGAGCGTCACAGCACAGCGTGCTCGGGCTGGGACAGAGGCGTTCGCGCAGGAGGGGCATCAACCCTCCACAGGGGAGACAGCGGGTTAAGGAGTGTTCCCGGAGGAAACAGCGTGCCATCTAAGCTGGTTCTCATGGATGACAAGTACCCTGCCAGATCAGCAAGTTGCTGGGAGAGTGGAGATGAGCTTCATAGGGTCTGTGAACCCCCAGAAATGACATGCAAAATGCTGGCTGGATGCTGTGTGCCCAGGAGAGGATCCGCTGCTCTCACAGATTCACAGAGGGTCATAAACCCCCTCCCCAGAGGCTAAAAACCACTGCTGTCCAGTGAGGGAAGTGTGCTGAGTAGTAAAACCTTTGGGGGGTGCCACCTTTGAAGGACAGGTGACCAAAGCGTCTGCAAGGGAAATGGAGGTGTGGTCAGCAAGGTAGAAAAAGAAAACTCGACAGGGGGGTGGGAATGTCCCCGAAGCCACAGGGAGAGCCTCAAGAAATGTCAGATACCCCAGAGAGCTCTGTTTCTTTGGGGACCCTGACCGGTACAGGCTGCAAAGAAGAGGTGGAGAATTCCTTCCATTAGGAAGGAAAATCGAGGTCTTCGTGGCGCTTGAGTGCTTCCCTGGGGCTTGAGGGAAATTAATGGAAAGGAAAGGTAAACAGTACAGAAGAGAGGGTTAAAAGTAGATTAGGGTCACTAAGGAGGCAGGAGGGAGGAGATCTGGGGATCAATGGAGGGCACAGCCTTGGGCCTGGAGAGAAAGACTCTTCTATGGAGATGGGAGAGAAGGGAGAGGATAGATGTGTGGGTGGGAAGCAGGAGGTAGAAGGAGTTATTGTCTGATGACTTCTATCATCTCTACAAAATAGAAAGTGAGGTTATCTAATCAGCTAATAATTAGTGGGGTCTGTCTTCATTATGTCATTGAATCTCCACAACCCGTAAGGCAGGCACCATCGTCATCCTCAGAGCAGCCGGGAGGCTCGTTCAGGGGCATGGTTTCTAGGTGGCTCACCTGAGCTCTGAGCCCAGCTTCTGTGACTCCAGGCTGTGTTTCCCAGCTGCCTTAGCTGTCTGCGGAGAAGGCAGGTGGAGGAGGTGGAGGGCGGGTCTTCAGGAAAGAGGTGAAATCATGCAAAGTGTGTGGGAATGGGCAGGAGAGCTACTGGAGGAGATGTGGGATTGCTGGGAAGTTTTGAGAGTGACAGATATGGAAACCTTGGGTTGACACGTGGTGACGGCTCACACAGCGCCGACGACAGGGTCGTCACTTATAAATGCTTGTTCTTTTCCTCTTGCCTTCCTCCTCTAGATACCCCACCATAGCTCTGTGCCCTAGGAGACAACAGGGCTTGGTCCAAGAGCTCCTGGATTCCGTCATGTGGCAGCATCGACACCACCATCGTCATAACAACAGCAAGAACATCTCCTTCATGCCTCTCAGGCACTGTTGGGACGACGTTGGGTCCAAAATAGCATTTATTTAATCCTCATCACTCTGAAGTATCTGCTTTTTGTAGAGGAGGAAACAGACTTAGGCAGGTAACCTAACCCGTCTGAAGTCATATAGCCATGGGATATACGGTGGAAGATCTGGGTAGGACCTGGGCAATCGAGGTCCGGGGTCCAAGTGTCCAAATACTTCACTACACTGCCTTTTAGTGCATGCCGGGTTCAAAATCAAACCTCCTTAGGCTTAGTCAGACATTCTCCACTTATTTTCAGACCCCAACACCCGCTATTATTTATAACCCAAATCTCCGCACACAGATTCTGTGCCAATTACTTGAAGGCACCTGAATTTGCATCTTCTGGATAAAACCAAATGTTTTGTTCAGACCCATCTGGAAGAGTGACCGAATATAGATGGGTCTTGCTTTGTGTAAACCTAATACTTAAGCCGCTATTAAGACTAATTTTTCGTGCATTGCTTATTCAATACGTCTCATTATTTTATTGCTCCATCTCATCTATGAAGAACCAAGTGAAGAGGAAGAATTACAAGAAAACCTGCCTTAAAAATTAAACAACAAAACCAACCCTGCACTTCACATAAAGGCTCACTTTGGGGAACTTTAAAAAGTGAAGAATTTTCCAAATTATTTCCAGGCAACTGAGAATAATGGTGGTCATCTAAATCCAAAAAAAAAAAAAAAAAAAAAAAAAAAAAAAAAAAAAAAAAAAAAAAAAAAAAAAAAAAAAAAAAAAAAAAAAGGAAGCAGATTAAGAAGAAGAACAAACAAAACTGTAGAAAGCCCAGGCTTGCAGCATAGCCCAAACAGAGAATGCTATAAACTTTAAATTATGTGTAAGTGGAAGAACAAACACGATACCCAGGCAGCGCTGTTTCTCATGCTTCTGCTGCAAGCCTTTGTGGAGAGCAAGACTGTATGGAAAAGAGAAGAGCGGGGCAGGGAATGGCCCAATATTGATCTGAAGTCACTGCTGGAATGAGAAAGTCCATCTTAAATGTGAACAAACTAAAAAAGGATCCTGATACATCAGTGCACTGACTACAGGAAAGGGGCATAAAACTCTACAAAATTCCCTAAATACCAAAAGAAATGGGAAAAAAATAGTAAGGAAAACATCACACAGGGGTGCCTGGGTGGCTCAGTCGGTTAAGCATCTGTCTTTGGCTCAGGTCATGACCTCAGGGTCCTGGGATTGAGCCCTGCATTGGGCTCCCTGCTCAGCGGGGAGTCTGCTTCTCTCTCTCCTTCTACCCCCTCCCCCACTCATGCTCTGTCTCTCAAATAAATAAAATCTTAAAAAAAAAATCACATAGAGAAAGAAATACCCGAGTATGATACCTTACCCATAACGGTTACATAAGACATGAGAGATGTGGGACCAAGCATATAAGTCATAGAGTTATATGTGAATGAGTATAACTAACCTATTAAAAGAGAACTGTTTTCAAATAGGCTCTCAAGGCAAGGTCCAACTCTTTGCGGTATACGAGAGTCGGAAAGGGTAAAATACAGGGATGGTTCAAAGTATACCAGGCAAATGGAAAATGACGGAAGTAGGAGTTGTAAGCCTGATATCAGGTCCAAAGCCAGTCAAACTACAAAACACTAAAAGCGACAAAGAAGACATTTTAAAGGCTAAGATCACAATTTGCAATGTAGATATGATAGTTCTGAACAAGCATATACCAAAAAACACAGCAACTACCTCTATGTAGCATGAACTACAGGAAATGCCAGGAAAAATAGATGATGATGCTAAGAATAGAAAGCTTTAAGACACACCTCTCAGGGCAAAACAGGTCAAGTGGACAAAAAGTCAGTAAGCATACAGAAGACACAGACGACATAATCAAGGGACATCTTATGATTATATACAGAACTTTATACCCTAATCCCCTTTCTTCTCAAATGCCCATGGAACAGTCAGAACAACTGATCAAATATGAGGTCAAGAGAGCATCGATAAATTCCATGAGGTAGAAACACTACACACAGTGTGATAATATTAGAAATGAATAACAAAATAAAAATAGAATGGCCCTTCTGCCTGGAAACTGAAAGAGCATAACTATTAAAAAACTTCTTGGTGAAAGAAGAAATTTATACCCAAATTACAGAATTTCTAATAAGCAATCAAGCATTAATTATTATAAGCTATGGGATCCGATTAGAGCAGACATTTCCCAACCTTAAGCACTTATATCAATAACAATAAAAAAATGAAAATAAATGAATTGGATTCCCAACTCAAAAGCTAGAAATGAACGAACAAGTTAACCAAAGGGAATACAAGGAGGGCAACGGTGAAGGCAAAAGCAGTAATGGATGATGCTGAAAACTGAAAACTAGAGAGGGAATGATGCATCTTTCAAAAAACATTAACAAAACGTACAAAACCTCCAGTGAACCAAATCAAGAGCGCCAGGGGCAAGTCCACGTTGAGTCTGAGCCCGTGACTAGGGAGAGTGGGTAACATACTTACGCACACAGAAAGGGGTCTTGCCCGACCACAGGTGATCCTGCTGGCAGATGCGCACGGACATGCCGATCAGGCGGAAGCCGGCGTCGCACTGGTACACCACGCTGCCCCGGTAGCTGTAGTTCTCCCCGTTGATGTGTCCGTTGACGATGGGCTCGGGGGTCCCACAGTGCCCAGCTTTGGTGGGAGATGAGGAAAGAGTGCAAATCGAAGAGGAGCTTATAGAAGAGGAGTAGGGGGCTTGGTCAGGGCGGGGGAGTCAGGGATGGTGAGGAAAAGTACCAAGGACCCAGTCACCCATCGTTTCCCCCCCGCCCCGAGAGTAGCCATCAGGAATCCTAAACATGATGCAAGTGGCAAGCCCAAATCCCAAGGCCGAATCCCAAAAGGCCATCCATCTCTGAGCTATAGTTTCTGTGTCTGTCCAAGGGTTAGAAATGATCACTGTCGCCTCCCTGCCTCTTTTCTTTTCATCAACCAGCATCGACGGAGCATCTACTGCGTGGAGGGCACCTTGGTCTACATTAAGGCCATCAAAGCCCAACAGAATCGAAAACAACTATGCACAAACAGATGGTTTGGCTAAATCCATCCTTCCTTCTCCTTGAGTGGCAGGAGACACAGTTTAACCTGGGTGAGTTACTTTATTGAATGAGGTTTGGGTAGAGTGTATTCCTAGCATTTCCACTGGTATTCTTGGGTCTGTGTGGAAATAACTCATGACTGTATCCCTAACAGAGGCCTGGGACGGTGGGAGGGCAGCACTGCTCACTCTGGAACAGACTATCCACTCTATGCTGTTAGGTCTGTGTAGCTGGGACCCTCCTTTGGACTTGAGGGATCCGAGAAAGAAGTGAGAGGAGAGAATACCTTGGACTCCACGGTTTGGTAGGGAATGGACTGGCCACGGGGGAATTGATAACTCTGTCTTTTGTAAGCCAGGTTGTTTTTGTGCTTTTGTCATTTGCTTATTTTATACATATATATATATGTGTGTGTGTGTGTGTGTAGGTACATGTATATACATATGTTTGTATATATGTATATATGTAAGTGTATTACATATGTATATGTCTACATGTTTACACATATATGTTTATATGTATGTATATATGTATGTATACATTCCTTCTATACATATGTGTAAGTATGTGTGTGTATATATATATATAAATAAAACTTTGTCTCATCAGACTTGAAGTTCTTCTCATCCTCTTGGGTACCCCAAGAGAAGCAAGTTCAGAGTCTCAGTTATGGGGGATGCCCAAGAGCTGGTGTTTGGATTAAGCATTTCATGCCATAGGTGAAATGATGCTGGTTAAAGACTGGGACCCAGCTTTAGAAATCTCTAACCTGTCTTACGGAGGGAAAGATGGGCAGGATAGGTCTGGGGATGTCACTCACCAAGGCAGCGAACTTCGGAGCCACTCCAGAGCCCATTGGCCATGCACTCCCGCACCCTGGAGCCCACCAGCGTGTAGCCAGAATTGCAGGAGAAGATGGCCGTCGCCCCGTAGACGGACAGTGTTCCGATGCGGTGCCCGCTGGGCGGGACGGGGAGCTCTCCACAGGAGATGACTAAAATGATCACAAAGCGCTCAGTGAAAAGCCAGCCCCAAGAGGGGGGACACGTGGGGCTTCTGAGTAGCAAGAATCATGACAAAAATAAGACCTGTTTAACTGTTGGGACTCATGAGCAGAATGTGGGGGCACGAGAGTGACTTGCATGGTGTTACACTGGAGCAGTGATTCTCAACTGGAAGCATTGCAAGAAGGATCCAAGGAGCTTTTAAAATGCTCAGGCTGTACTCTGGACCTGTGACCTCGATCTCTTGAGATAAGGCCCAGGCACGTGCATTTTTAAGAGAAGCTCCTCAGGCGCTTCAGATGCCTACCCTGGTTAGGATCCGCCACACTACGGGTGGAGAGTCTGTGGTGCCCTGGGTGTCCAGGGCAGATGCTGCCACTCGATTCCCTTGTCCTTTCTGCTGGGAGCAGCAGCAGCCTGCCACTCCTTCCCAACAGAGCACTGCATGTAGCCACTGGCTGGCGTGGGAGGTGAGGCCCCACGGCCAAGGCTGCACTCAAGTGTGAGAGCCTTCATTGTGGTGAAGCTGTTACACGCTCATGACCTCTGCTCTGCCACACACATGCTTACATTCCATGGTGGGTCTAAACTTGGATGCATAAGGGCAATAGTGACTTGAGTCACAGATGTAGGGACTTCTTCTTCCATCTAGTCTCAAACTTTCCACTCCTCACTGACAAGTTATTCCCTTCTATCCCGTTACAAACACCTTCCTCCTCCATCGCATCCTTACGGATTAAGTAAATATCATGAGTATATCCCATTGTAGTGGGTGCTGTGCTGGGCCACTCAGACCCTCATTTAGAATGGGAGGACTTTTTTCCCCAGCTGCTGGCAAACGACCCTCAGCTGCTCACCCTCTTCAGACTGCCTTGGCTGAAGAGTCCTCCCCTCTAGATCTTGCTTCTTCCTGGGGTCTCCTGTACCCAACGTTTGGTCAGTGTGCAGGTATAAAGGCCTCTTGCCCCAGCCTGTGGCAGTTCTGACTATCCCAGTTTCAGAGCTCCCTGTGGGGTCAGCGGAGGACCGCACTGATACTGCATCAGAGGTCAGCTTCGCCATCTTCCCAGTACTGCTTCCTCCCCTTCCCTTACAAAGATGGTGGTGATCTTAAGAGTACTCCCTAATAAACCCTGTCTCAGAGTTGCTTCCCAGGAACCCTGACCTTGGAAACTATCTTGAAGAAACAAACAAAAACAATGAATAATTCAGAAGGAGAGGCAGACACTTAGATGCTTACCCCTTGTGCTATACCCATTCCTTCTATACACACTCCCATTACAGGTCTTGTCACACGCATTATCATTGCTTCCTTGTTTTGTCTGCCTCTCCAGCAGACTGTAAGCTTCTCTGGGGCAGGAACCACAACCTTCTATCTTCATACTCCTATAATACCTGGCATGAATGCTGAACACGTGAATGAGTGGATACTCACCTGGACAAAGGCAACTTTTTAATAAGATAAGATGCTGAGAAATACTTCCTTAAAGGAGTAAAGCATCTCCCCGCTCCTGATTCTAGGTGAGTGTTCAAAAAGAGGTACACTGCCATCCCTGGTGATACCCCTCCTCTCTCCTTCCCCACGTACGGTATAGTGCAGGTGGGAGGCCCTGTGCCAAACTCACCCACCCTCCCCTCCTAGGCTTACTTTGGCAGGTGGGCATAGAGTTCCCGAGGCTCCATTTGCCATTGGCCTGACAGCGGATGACCCTTTGGCCAGTGTAGTAGTAGCCAGGATCACAGATGAGCATCAGCTGGGCCTGGAACTGGTACTGTGTCTCAAAGATGAGCCTCCATCGGCCATGTTCAACGCTGATGCTGCTGACATCGGGACAGGTCACAGCTGGGGAGACAAGGAGCAATGAGGAGGATTAATTAATTAATTAATTAATTATGGGAAACAGTGAAAAGAGTCCAGAGCTGGGGACCGGGAAACTGTAATGCAGTAATAAGAACCTTGAGTCGCCAGGAGGCAGGTTTGTTAAATGAATGTATTGGGTGGGGAAGTGGGGGATGAAGCAAACTGGGGTGGGCAGATCCACAAAAAAAAAAAAAAAAAAAAAAAAAAAAAAAAAAGAAAAAAAGGAAAGAAAGAAAAGAAAAAAAAAAGAAAAAAGGGGAGGTGGTAATCACTGCTGATTGTTAGATGTGAACCTTGTAATTTCTCTTTGGTCAGGTCTTTATTTTCTAAGAGAAGCTAGAAATATGGATTTTTATGTAAACTCTTCCAATTTCAAAATGTTGGGAAGCAATTCAGGAATTTCGTAAAGCACACCATAGGCCAAAGAAACAAAACAAATCAAAAGTACAAATCCTCTATCTTCAGACTCGATATGGTCCCCTAGGCAAGTTTGTGACTCTGGCCTTAAAGTTGAACTGTACCTCTGTCATTTTAGAGTTTTGTTCTTTTTTCAACTAACATAATTTTTTTCTTTAAATTCAACTAGGCAACATATAGTTCATCATTAGTTTCAGATGTAGAGTTCAATAATTCATCAGTTGCATATAAACCATTTTACAGTTTTGTGATCAAAGGACATTTGTGTAAATGTTCTGGTAGTTCTTCCTTCTAAAAGGAACTTATTCCTAAGTTCTGTGATGGCTTATGGAAACATCTCAGGGTGCAATGGCCTATCAATGCTTTGAGAGCAATTTCAAATGGAAGCCCAGCTTGGCAGATGACACTATCCACCTGTTCCTTTTCCTGAATCCCTAGGCTCCATGTAACTGCTTTTTTCTCATTACTGGGTTTTTAGCTCACTCCTTGCAGGAATCTTCTCAGCTGCATACCCAGCCCCTCCTTATACCCATCTCCACCGCCCAAGGACTCACGGACACACTGTGGGGGGACATTGTGGTTGCTCCAAAGGCCTGTCTCCAGACACTCTGCTGTGGCCTCGGCACCTGCCTGGAGGTGGTAGCCTTCGCTGCAGCTGTACACAGCCTTGGTCCCCACTGTGTACTCTTTGCCAAACACCATTCCATTCTTGGGGGCCTGAGGGAGCCCACAGGAAAGAGCTAGCGAAGAGAAAAAAATATTATGAGAATGTCTGGTTCAAGACAGTATTTGAGAACACACTTTAACCTTCCTCTCCCCCAAGGCCCTAAAAAAATTATAGTAGGGACTAGTAAAGTGGAAAAGCCTCATAACAATAAACAAAATGGCAGAGAAGACTTCAAAAACACTTTGGAAGATGGAATGCAGATCGAAGTGTGTTGAAAGATTAAGTGGAGCCGAGAAGCTGCAGCTTAAAATATATGAGGGAGCTATAGTGTGAGACCAGTTCTCCTCCATCCTTTCCCACAAATACAGTGTAGAGGCATTCACGCATCTAGTCCTCAGATAAAATAAAGAGGGTTTTCTTTCCCACTTAAGGGGAAAAAAAAATAGAAATCCTTTGAGAGAATCAGGGCTGCTCAGGTGTGAGATGGCATCTGAAAGTAAAGCTCTTCTCATTCGAGGATTTAAGAGCTCCCAGTCTAAAGGCTGCCCCTCTGCCGGCTCATTTGTACTACATCCCCAACTTCTTATTCACGTGGGGGATCTAGTGGGCACAGACACCTGTATATAATCCGGTTATATAACCCAATCTGCTACCTGGAAAAATCAACCTCATCTTTCCCTTAAAACAGGAATAATCAAGGATCACTGTACATATGAAGAAAACCAGTAGCATGAAAGACAGAGATAAGATTAAAAATAGAAAAAAGTAGAAATAAGGTTCTCTTTTAGAAAACAGAGCTAACTCAGGAAATAGAAGATACATAAGCTTTAAACTTTTGATTGGCAGTATTTTGAGAAAGTCATATTGTATTCATAAAATGAGAATGGAGGGCTTTGAAAAAAGAACCACAACCACAACAACAGAACAAGGAAAAGCCCTCTTAAGTTAAAAATATGATTTCTAAAATAAGTATTAGATAGAAGGGCTAGAGATTAAAGTTAAAGGGAATTTCTCAGAATATAGTCCAAAAAGACCGAAACTGAAAATGAGAAAAAAGGATTTAAGACACGGGAGGTCAACAACCAGGGGGTCCAACATCCAACAGGTTAGCATTCCAGAAAGAGAGAACAGAGATTACAGATGAGAATTTCCCAGAGCTGGAAAGACACAAGTCTTCAGACTGAAAGGGAGCCAAAGGGATGCAAAGAGAACCATTCTTAGATACATCATCATGGAATTTCAGAAGATGAAAGATAAGTTCCTACAAGCTCCCAGAGAGAGAAAAAAATAGGACATTCCTGGAAGGAACAAGAATCAGACTGGCATTATACTTCCCATCGATAGCAATGGATGTTCAAAAATAATGTAACAAATTTCTGAAGGAAGTGATCTGTAACCTAGAATTTTACCTGGTCAACCTACCAAGCATATATGAGGGCAAAAGTAAAGATATTTTCAGACATTTAAAGACTCAGAGAATTTCCTTCTCATGAACCCTTTATGAGGAATTTACTCAAGGCTATGTTCCAACAAAAAGGGGGTAAAAACCAAGAAAGGGTAAGATATGGGATATAAAAATATAAAAAATGGTAGTGCTAACATAGGGGTACAAAGAAAAGGAATTTCAAGGTGACAGCTCAGGAGACACAGGTATGCATCACATGGCCATGGTCATTGTAAGGAGGAGGGTCAACACTATGTTTATTGGAGGAACACACATTACTTAGGTGGGAGTAGCTTGTGTTGTCTTTGAAAGAAATTAATACTTGACTAATTATGTTTGCCCTTCGGCAGTTCAGGAGCTAGTACAGATGGAGGGGAATTAATCAGGGTACCCACTGTTGTCCCTCATCCACCCCCACCCCTGTAACTCGTCTAGAGCTCAGACCTCCCTCATTCAGAGCCAGTGCAAGCAGAGGAAGTCCCCATCCACAGTGGCCAACAATGATCCTCGATGCTACTAGAACCCAGAAGAGACACAGGGCCAAGGCTTCATTATGATACAGGGAAGGATAGACTCTTCAGATGGAGAGGGGTTGGGATATCAAGATGGAAGAAGGTTTCAAAGACTGGAAAACAGAAGGAATGAGTAAATAAGGAGAAATTGAGGAGAAAATGTGGAATGAAGAAATGAACAGCATTTGAATATGATGCTCTTTCAGCGCCTAAACAGCAAGTCTGTAAGCTCCTTTGGTGGAACTGGGGTAGTCAAATTGTGATCAATGAACTGCCTTGCTTCCTTGAACTTTTTTTGAAGAAATACTTAGATTGGTACTGATATTTTGCATGAGGAGTCGGTCAATCTGGAGACAGTAGGTGAAGGAAGTGGACAGCAGCCACTTCTCACCACTCTTGGCCCAGCTCTTCCTGTGCAGATAACTAAGAGGACAGAGGATACCTTCCCAGGCTGAGACACTAAAAGCCTGTCTCTTGATCTCTATGCCAGAACAGTCCCCAAACCCCGAGGGAAGACGGGCACTTCCTGTGGGTAGGAGAAGAGGGGATGGAATCCAAGTATTTGAAGCTGGCAGTGGAATGAGATCTCTGAGGGAGAGAAAATGTAGTGAAGGGAGAGAAAATGTAGTGAAAGAATGGGCTGGGGAAAGAGAGAGAAAGCATCAGAAGGCACAGGATCTCTAGTGAGATACATTTGTTGGTGGAAAGTCATGGTTTGAAAGAAGCAATATGGCATTGGAAGAATGCCAGGTCTTCCTGGCCCTGGGTTATGGGGACCCTCTACTTGAAAGGGCCCCAGCATTCATATTCTTAGAGGAGAGCCAGTCTCTGTGGAGGGAGAAAGTGAAGACAGCCTTCTGGGTAGTGACCAAGGGTGTATGCTGGTTGGCCATGGAACCGGGATTCCAGAGAGCTCAGGGGGAATGGCTGAGAGGAATGGCAAAAGTGGGAAGCTTGGGGCTGGGACTGGGTACAAACTAGTATGGGGATGAGTACAAAGAAGCCTAGAGGGGCTTAGTTTTGGGAAGTTACAGAAGAAAACAGATGAGAGGTATGGTGGTTTCCAACGGGAGCTTTGGAAGAAAGACTTGTCTGTCTTGATACAGTTAGAGACACGGAGACCAAAGCCAAATGACATTTGCCATTTGGATCAGTCTGTTCTCTGGGACCTTTTCTTAGGGCGCCAAACAGAATGCTAATGACACATTGTTTGAGGAAGCTCAGGCAGAGGCGAGAAGGTCATGAGGGTCAGAGATGACAGACGTCAATAAATAGTCCGTCACCACACTAGGAATCAAAGAACAAGAAAATCAAACATCAGTGTGATTTCCTGCTTTTGTCTGTATCATTAGCAAAGTTTTTCTTTTCTTTTTTTTAATGCATAATTCACACAATGCTGTGAATGTGGGAGGAAAACCCGACTTTCCCATGCTGGTGGAAGTGAAGACAAGTGTCCCGGAGAGCAGTTAAGTGTCACAAGCTGTAGATTTTGCATAGGTTATGGTTCAACAATCTCATTTCTGGGAATTTATTTTAAGAAATACATGTGGATGTTCATAATGATGGAATTATAAGGATCTTAGCAGCAGCGCTGTTTACAGTAGCAAAAAACAGAGACATTCAAATGACCAACAGGACGATACTTAAATACATGACAGTTTTTCCCTAATGCTATGCAACCACTGGAAATAGTGATGAGGAAATACACTTAATTATGTGACAGATGGTAAAATATTAAGAGCTTTGTACACTGAGGATGCCATTTTTGTAAACAATATCTAAAAGATCAAAGGAAATGTGCTGAAATGTTACCCAGTGATCTCTGTTGACGGGATTACAGGTCGTTTTTCTTCTGCCAAGTTTTTATTTCAATTCCAGTTGGTGAACAGTGTAATATTAGTTTCAGGTGTAGGATTAACTGATTCATCACGGACATGTAACACCTGGCGCTCATCACAACATCTGCCCTCCTTAATCCCCTTCACCCATTTAACCCATACCCCCCGCCCCGCCCACCTCCCCTCCAGCCACCCTTTGCATTATCTGTAGTCCCCCCCCAACAGATCTCTAGTCTGAATTATATTACTTTAAGGGAAAACAAATCCCATCAATTATGAAAGGCAATGCACGCAAACGCCTGGTACAGATCACGGGCTTGATTGCGGGCAATGAGTATGGTGAGCCTCTATTGCTTCCTGGTCCCCTCTGCCCCTCGCCTCCTCTGACCTAGTGCTGCTGCCAGTCCCAGCTGCTCTGCGTATCTTGTGCTCTCTCTCCAGCCCGTGGTTCTGCAAATGCTCTCGCTGTTGCCTAGAATGTTTTCCTTGCCAATGCCTGGCCCTAAACCCTACCTGCTCTATGAGCCCGAGGCCAAGCATCCCCTCTTCTGGGAGCCCTCCCTAGCTGTCCGGGAAGAGGTAGGTCCCATCTTACCTCTGGGCTCCCACAACACTGTTTGTACTCCTGATACAGCACTTCCTTCCTCTACCATTTTGCATTTATGTGGCTACATATCCATCTCCCTCCTTGCTCTGAAAACATTGAGACTGTTTTATGCATATGTATATCCCCAGGGCTCGAGATATTACGGATCCTCAATATATGTTTACTGAAAGAATGAATTTATTATCAATGAGGACCCCCACATTTGGAAGTGATCGGTCCTGGGACGAGACCAAGAGGTGAGCAGGATCCGAGCCATCTGTCACCCCCTTTCCACGTGCTCCTCACCTTGACAGAGAGGAATGGCCTCGCTCCACAGGTAGTAGCCCTGGGGGTGCCGGGTACAAATGGCCATGCTGTGTCCCACCAAGCGGTAGCCGGCGTTGCAGCCAAAGTGGACGGAGCCTCCGGGCTGGGTGCTGGGCTGGCCCAGAAGGAAGCCATGGAGCGGAGCCCTGGGCAGGCTGCAGTAGGGAGCTGGACGACAAGATAAGGCTCAGGGGACCACACGCAAGCAGGAAGACGGATGTGCTCTTTCCTGCACACCCCCCCATCTCCCTCCTCCCCCATTTCCTTGTCTCTGTCACTGCCGGGTCCGCTGCTATTTAGGGAGGTCTGAGCAGTTGATATCGAAAAATGGCTGATCAGGGTGGTAAAGCCAAAGAAGAGGAAAGAAGAGAAAAAGCCATGAAGCACTGGATCCCCTTCATGGCCGGGACAGAGTGCTGCTTGAGCCGTGGCTCCACCGGAGTGTGGCTGCAGGGGTGTGGCTCTGGGGTCTTGGATCTGACCTTTCCAGGTCTGTGACGTGGGACACGTCCCTGAAGCTCTTTGAGGTCCCCTTTCCTCCCCTGTGTATCAGGATTGGAAATGCCCACCTCACAGGTTTTTGGACAATTTAAATGCGATTGTGTTTAAGAAGCCCCAGCCCTGAGCAGGGCACTTGGTGCTCAATAAATGGTCCTTCTCCTTCCAGACTCCCCTCAGCCTCATCTCCCGGAACTCCCCGTGGTCTTCAGTAATTCCTCTCTGCCTCCATGCTCATGGAGCCCAGCTGGTTTGCGGA
Organism: Ursus maritimus; assembly: GCF_017311325.1. Lineage (NCBI taxonomy): Eukaryota > Metazoa > Chordata > Mammalia > Carnivora > Ursidae > Ursus > Ursus maritimus. The sequence goes on from NW_024425786.1 coordinate 25,128,703, forward strand.
CCCACTCCCCTTCAAAATGGGCACCAGGCTGCTTATCAAGTTTTCTTTCCAACCACAGACAGTAATCCCCACGATGGAAGTTCAGATAAATGAGATTTCCCCCCCTCCATCTTCTTACTTTTCCAGGGATCTTTCTGTGCTCCTTGTAGACCGTGGCCCTGGCCAGTTGCCTGCCTGGAGTGGCCCTTGATCTGCCTCTGCCCGAGAGTTATGGCTGGCAGAGCAGAAGAGAGGCTGCCCCTGGATTTAAAATATAGGCCATCCTTTGCTGCCTGTCCAACACTTCCCACCTGGAGACCCACGTCTTAGGGTTCCTCAGTTTTAAGGAACTTTTATTAACATTTCAACAATGTTAGGGATGGGATCACCTTAGAGGCATTATCAGATGATATATAATAAACTTATCCAAAGACAGGATAGGCTGGCAGTAGGAGCAGAGGAGAGGGAAGAACTTAAAGTGGGGAAAGGAACAGAAGAGGGGAGGTGGAGACCGTCAGGGACACTCGTGCAGCTGTAGTGAGAGAGGTTCAGAGGAGAGAGGCTGTCAGTTCCCGAGGAGGGCCTCCACCATTGATGGGGATATGGCCCATGGCTTGGGTGTTTTGGGTAAGCAACTTCAGGGGCTCAGGGGCTGTGGCCTTTCTCGTGTGTCCCTATGTTTTACTCACCTGAATACCGAATCTTAAAGCCCTTCCGGTTGTAGGCGTGGTCAGAAGACCAGCGCAGGTACACGGAGTTGCTTGAGCTGGTGACAATCAGGGGAGCTGAGTAATTCCCACTGAGGGCTTTCAGCAGAGGACTCTGCCCGGAGGGACCTGGGCGAGAGTACAAGACACAGGATTACAGACTGCTAGCATAGCTATAAGAGATTAGGTACCTTGATTCGATACCTCGAATATAACCCCCTCCCATTTCTCCTCCTCAAGAGATGACACTAGGCTCAGATGGTCAGGGTCAGCAGGAGGGTCTGTACTTCTGTCCTTTCTCTGCATCCCCAGGCACCGCACTCTTTCCCCCTGAGCCCTAAAGCAGTACTCTGGAACGTCACTGCCAACCTACAGGACCTGGCATGTGAGATGAAATCTGTTTGCCATCTTGGGACTTGCCAAGGTCAGGCCGCTGGTTAGTGCAAGAGCTGGGAACTTCTACTTGCTACCTACTTCTCACATGCATACTAAACACAGCTCAGTGCTTGTCATATAGAAAAACTATGTACTGAATGAATGTACAGCAATAAAGCTACAGTCAAACATCATGTCTCAATGTCATACATAACACAGTTCCTCAACAGTTCTTTCCAGGGCTCCTCCAGAAATCCCTCCCTCTTCTTTTTTCCTACCTTTAATGCCTGGGAGTGCATCCTAAGGTGGCTGGTTCAAGGGAGGCAGAGTACAAAGCTCGATAATCCATAACACGATTTATTGCCCTGGAAATAGCCCTGAGTGATGGTTCTGGTATCTGCCAAGACAGCTCGTGGAAGCTTGGCACAGGTAATGGACCACATTAAACAGAACAGAGCCACCAGAATTGCTGTGACAAACTGTGAAGGAAGGGGTCACAAGGCTCAGAGAAGTGGCATGCCAGAGTAGGTCTACCACGTCCAACCAGAATGCCCACTAGCTGACCATGTCCCTCAGGAGGACCTGGGGGACACTCCAGTTCCCAGAGCAACAAGGAACATACTGGTGGAGGGGTGAGCACCAGCATCATTGACAACCTGAGTCACAGCTGTCCTCTGAAGCCTAAACTGATGAAAGGAGATACTGTCACAGAACTGGGCTTCTTAGTGTTGATGGGGGTGAAAAGATTCTAGAATATAGGGGCCAGGTGGAGGTACTTAATCAGAAGTGAGGCTAGCATAATTACTAAAATGGGCAGCAAGGTTGGAATGGTAGCTGGTAGGGCCTAACCTGTAGGATCTATCGGCAATGTCTCACAAAACATGATAGTCCTAAGGGCAAGACAGATGGGAAACCCCCCAATATATGAATATATGAACAAAACATCATGAACGTATAGTCCAAACAGTGAGGAAAGCTGACCCCAATGGGAAGTTGGAACCACCCAGTTTGGAGACTTGAGCCAGCTTCTGTCTTATTCCAGAACACTTTGGCTGAAGGAGAGGCTGGGTCCCCATGAAAAAGGACCCAACAAAAGGACATCAATCGTATATAGTAGTGATTCTCCCAATCCTTGCCCCCAAAACCTACTGCTATTTCCTCAGGCAGCTGAATCCTGGAGGAAAGGAAAGATTTTGGATACAGAGTGTGAACTGATGCTGATACCTGGGTATCCAAAGCACTATCATGGCCCCTCTGTTAGAATAGAAGAGTCTGAGGGTTGGGGCGGGTAATGAATGGAGTCCTGGCCCAGGTCCATCTCACAGTACAACTTCACCAAGCGGTAGCCCTCAATTGCAGTAGCTATGCCAGATGTAGTGTATTCATTAGAGCAGATTAACACACCCTTGGTTGCATGAAATGTAGTTATTGATCTAGCAATGTGCTCTTTCCCTACCCATCAGAAAGGAGGACCATAAGCAATTTGCATTCACATGAGATAGACAACAGTATACATTCATGGTCTTGCCCCAGAGCTACGTTAATTCTCCTGCTCACTGTCATAATACAGAATGAAAAGATGTGGACCATCTGGACATCCTGCAGAATACAGCATATTGGTTCTCTCTATGATGACATTGTATTAATTGCCTCTGAGGAGCCAGAAGGGACAATTAGTGTAGATGCTCTTGTAAGACACATGGCTCCACAGGGTAAGAGGTAAGTCCTACAAAGAGGCAGGTGAAATTTCCCCAGTGGTTTGAGGACACGCTGAAACATTCTTTCCAAATTAAAGAGGAAGTTAGTGTGCCTTTTCCCTTCTATTACAAAGGAAGAAGTGCAATGTTTGGTAGACCACTTTGAGTTTCAGAGGTGGCATACTCTTCATGTGGGAATACTGCTACGATCCATTTATTGGGTGACAGTCAAGGTGCCAGCTTTGAGTGGGCGCTGGAGTTAGAAAGGGCTCTGGAGCAGGACTAGGCGGCAGGACAAGCATCCCTGCCCTGTGGGCCATACAATCCACTGACTCCCACGGTATTGGGGTTTCTGTGGTAGAGAAAGATGTTGCTTGGAGCCTCTGGAAAGTTCTAATGGGGAGGTAATGGCACAGATCCCTAGAGTTCTGAAGCAAATCTGCCCTCTGCAGCAGGCAGCTGTTCAACATTTGACTGACTTACCATCAAAGATCTCAAACTCATCATACTGCTTCTCACTGAGAAAGTACTCCACTGTGAGGGAGATGTTGTAGTTGGGTTGCACTCTCACCAGCCAAGAGCAGGTCTGGAACTGGGGATAGCTTCCTGGGTAGCTCTGACTCAGGATCACACCTGTAGAGTCCGTCAGAAGCTCGTTCGTTGGGCAGTGCACTTGGGAGGAAGAAAGAGAAATACCAGATCCATGGGATGAAGATGGAACTGGGGCCAACACATTTCCCTGGTACAAAAGACAACCACTGGAACAGGAGTATCTGAGCACATTCAAACAAGACCCCAATGCCCATCATTACACTGCTCCATGGCATGAGGTGACCTCAGATTCTGTGTCAATGTTACTATATAGCTGGCATTCAGGCCTGGCCAGTTGGTTGGCATCACTTCCTAGCTCAGCTATGGGTTTTGGAAGAGCTGAGGTTGATACATACGACAGACAACAGAAAGCATCCCCGAATCCAAGAGTTAATCTATTAAATGGGATTGATTTGTACAAAGAGAGTATTGCGCAGACGTAAGTACATGGAATTTTGAGTCAAACACACCTGGATTTATAGCCCACCTCTGTTACTTACTAGCTGTGTGGTCTTGAACAAATTATTTCCTCTGTGCAGTGGCTTCTCCACCTCCGATGCAGAAAGATAATGCCTGCCTTACAAGGCTATTGTATTATGTATCATTGTGTATTAATTATATTGTATATTAATTAATATTAATATATTATAGGGCATGATATATACAAAGCATGCGACATAGTGTCTTCATAAACTGTAGAGATGATGATGATAATGATGGTAGTTATACCAGGAAAGGAAGGAACTGGCAGAGCTTGGCTGTGACCTGATGAGTAGTATTAAGATCTCTAAAGAAAAGGATGCCATCCTAAGGAAGACAGTCAACGTAGAACTTAGAAAAGGAGTTGCTGGTGGGGCTAGATTGGGTTTCCTGTGTCTGTCACCAGGGAGGCAAGAGAAGATGCTGGTTCTTAGGGGCCCTGCACAACCTGGACAGCAGGGAGGTGCTCTCTCCTGGGGGTACAGGGACCTGTCACTACATCCTATGTGAAACAAACTTCAGGATGACCCCCTCCATTTGCTTGGGCTGAGGGTGCCACAGTAAAGTCCTGAGGACTGAATCAACTTCTTCAGGACCTTGAAAGAGGCATGGCCTGGGCAGTAGTAACAAGTATCCCAATCACTATAAATGGAGGAACTGGGATTTTGCTGTGTATGTGCCTTTAGACAGGCTTCCCGAACGTGTTGGATTCCAGGACACTGATAAAGGAGAGTTTCTGGAGCTGCAAAGCCAAGGGCTAACCCCTGGATCATGATCTGAGACGAGGCTGTTCTGGGGAGGAGACTGAGCCACTCACTCTCCACCCATCTCCACTGCTTCCTTCAAACCTTCTGCCTTCACAGCAATGGGGCTTGCAAATCAGCACCGGGTCTGGGCTAACAGACAAAAATGCTTGCCGTGGCCCCAGATTCACACAACTCATCTGGGACTTCTTTGAGTAGCTTTGCAACACACTTTATTTTTTAAAGTAATCTCTACGCCCAACATGGGGTTCAAACTCACAACCCCGAGATCAAGGGTCACACGCTCTACCAACTGGCCAGCCAGGCACCCCCTCTTTGAGTAGCTTTGAAAGGTATTAACTAGCTTCTCCAGAGAGAACTTCCTTCTTATTTTGTAAACAGGAAAGGAAAATGAATGGCTGTTTGGAGAAAAACAGCCTTGTTTTTGAAATGCTCCTGATTTCACTAAATTGATACCTACAGGTCCCTGAAGTATGGTGACATTTATGTTCCCCTAGTACACTCCAGCTGGTACCAGGTCTGCTCTTGAAGCTCTCCCCTTTCTACTTGAAACTCCCCAACTGAGGGGACATAGGTATGCTTTCTCAAATGAGATTGGTCCACAGGTTTGCCTTTTTGTGCGCAACTTTATCGGATCTGGGATTTAGTGTTTACACATTTTTCTTTCCTATTATGCTCAAGACATCTGGTCTTTGAAGGTTTAGTAGTATTCCTCCACGGAACCATCTAGTCTTGATGTCTTCGATGGGGTTTCCTCTGATAACATTCTCTCTTTCTTTTAAAGAATTAGGAAAGTATAAACTTTCTATCCGCTGGGGTCAATTTTATTAAATTATACCTTCCTAGAAAATCATTCATATCATTAATTTATTGGCATAGGTTTGTACAAGATAGTGTCATAATTTGAAATTTTCTTTTGCTTCAATGGTTATATCCCACTTTCCCTTTCTTATTTTTGTATATTCCTGCTTTCTCTCTTTGTTTAACTCACCTAATGGTTTGATTATTTTGTGACTCTTTGTTCCAGGTACTTCTTTTTATTGATCAGTAGGGCTATTTTTCTGTTTTATAACTCATTAACTTCTTTTTAAAATTCAAAATTTTTGAGATATAATTTATGTACAATAAATTAACAGATTTTAGGTGTACAGTTTAATGAGTTTTAGCAAATGCATATACCTGTGTAACCACTACCATAATCAGGATATAGATTATTTTCATCCCCCCAGAAAATTCTCTCACGCCCCTCTGCAATTAATTAGTATGACCTGCCCCATGCTCCAGGAAATCACTGATATTATTTTTTTAACAACAGATTAGTTTTGATTGCACTAGAATTTCATGCAATTGGAATCAGACATGTTGTTTTTGTGTCTGGTTTCTTTTGCTAAACATAATGTTTCTAAGATTCAATCCATGGTGTTTTGTGTTTTATTTTTATTGCTCTGTAGCAATCATAGGGCAATGTGTTTATTCATTCATTCTTTATTAATGAACATTTAGGCTGCTTCCAGTCTGGGATTATTATGGAATTCATATACAAGTCCTTTTGTGGATATGGGTTTTTATTTCTCTTGGGAAAATAACTAGGAGTATAATTGCTGGGCAGTAGGGTAGGGGTATGTTTAACTTTGAAAGAAACTACCAGTTTTCCAAAGTGACTGTATAATTTTACATACCAACCAGCAAAGTATAAAAATTCCACTTGCTCCATACCCTTGCCAACGCTTGGTATTTTCAGTCTTAAGTTTTAGCTCTTCTAGGTGTGTAGTAGTATTTCATTAGGGTTTTAATTTGCATTTTCCTGGTGACAAATGATGTTTTAGCATCCTTTCATATACTTATTGGCTATTCATACATCTTATTTTGTAAAGTGTCTGGTCAAGTCTTCTGTCCATGTTTTTATTGGACTGTCTTATTATTGAGTTGTTAAAGTTCTTTACATAGCCTAGATACAAGTTCTTTTAAGAAATATATGTATGATGAATATCTTCTTTTATTCTGTAGTTTGCCTTTTCTTTTTCACATTTAGTTCTGTCAGTTTTTTCTTCATGTATTTTGAAGCTCTTTTATCATCTGTCTGTAACATATATATATCCTTTGTAATGGAATTAACTCTTTGGTCATTATAAAATCTATTTCTGGTAATACTCCTTGGTTGCAGTATTATCCAAAACTTCTTTATGTTTACCATTTGCATGATGTATCTTTTTCTCCCCTTTTCTTGCAGTCTATCTGGTATTTATATTTAAACTGCATCTTTTGTAGGAAATAAGCGGTTATTGTTTAAAAGCTCTAAATTTTGGCATGGTTTTTATGCAGCCAAAACTTACTGATTGATATAACTATATCATTCAAATATTATACGTACCTACTTATTTTTGGTGTGTCACTGAAAGAGGTGTGTGAAAATCTCCAACTGTAATTATGAATTTGTCCTTTTCTCCCTAAAATTCTGTCAATTTTCCTTTATATATTTCCATCCTATATTGTTAGGTATATAGAAGTTTGTGACTGCTATATATTTTTGATGTATTATGTTTACCAGCATGAAATTTCCCTCTTTATTCTTTCTAATGCTTTTTGCCTTAAACTCTATTTTGTCTAAGACTATCTCTGCTACACCAGATTTTAGAGGTTAGTACTTGCTACTTTTTCAAAGTTTGGTTTCCTACCAGGGATGAGTGACACCTTTCTAGCTGTCTTTAAGGAGGCAGATGAACATATTCAAGTCTAAGTTTATGGAAAGTCTATAATTAAACTTTTTTTTACTTAACTAATCTGAAAGTCTCTCTCCTTTGATTAGCAGTTTTATTCAGTTATACTTACTACGGTTGCACATATATTTGCACTCAGTTTTGCTACCTCATTTTGTGTTTTCTGTTTTATGATTTTTTCTCTCCTTTAATGTTTCTATTGGATTAACTGAATTCCCTTTATCTTTATTTTTGATTATCAATTTAGAACTTACACATACTATGGCTATCCATAATTTCAAAAAACTATCCACAAATTTAAGCTTTATTTTTAATTTATATATTCAACGAACATAGAGGGTTAATCAATATCTTGGCTTCTCCTCAACAAGCAAGGGTCCTGAGCTCACTTTTTCTTTCGTCCAATGCCATTTATTTGTCCAGTTGTGTGTATATTTTTAAATCTACCATGGTCAGTATTGTTTAGATTCACTACCCTATTGTACTGATTTCTTAGCTCATTGTTACTTTTTGTATCTGAACCATTCTACCTGTATTCATTTTTCTCTTAATGAATGTGTAGATATTTCCATTCTTTACTGATATTGGATTTTATTTTTATTTCCTGAGCATACAAAAAAATTCTTGTGGGATTCTATTTATACGAAATATCTAGAATAGTCAATTTCATAGAGACATGAGCTAGATTGGTGGTTGCCTGGAACTGTGTTGGGGGGAGGGACTGGAAAGAAATGGAAGCTTGACTGCTAATGGATACAGTGTTTCATTTTGAGGTGAAAAAATCTTCTAAAATTGTCTTTTTTTTTTTTAAAGATTTTATTTATTTATGTGACAGACAGCCAGCGAGAGAGGGAACACGGCAGGGGAGCAAGAGAGGAAGAAGCAGGCTCCCAGCGAAGGAGCCTGAGGTGGGACTTGATCCCAGAACGCCGGGATCACGCCCTGAGCCAAAGGCAGACGCTTAACAACTGCGCTACCCAGTCGCCCCAAAATCTTCTAAAATTGTCTAATGGCTGCAAAGCTCTGAATATACTAGAAATCACTGAAGTGATTTAGATGGATGAGTTGCATGGTACATGAATTCTATCCTGATAAAGCTGTTATTATAAAAAAGCCAGTGAAGGGTCACATCTTGAGAAGCCAAGTACAACACCAAGTCCTAGAGGTAAGCATGAGGCTGAGGACAGGAGTAAAGCCAAGAAGGCTGGAGCCACGTAGACACAGAAATAGCCAGAGATAAGAAACGAAGGTTGGAGCAAAGCAGTGAAGTTCTGGAGCAGGACCAAAGCTAAAGTGCACTTTTATAGGGGGCTGGTTGTTTGGTGTGTGGGTAGGGCAGCTCAACTCAATGAACTCCTCAATGTATTGGGGCAGCTTAATTCTAGGGCGGCAGCTTCTTTCCTTCTCACTAACAATCCATATTGTGGATTCTCTACTCTCGCCTTATGAGAAGTGGGAAAGAAGCTGACCTGTTTCTCCACAGACTACTGAATATTTGTTGGTAGCACTAGTACCAGAAGCAGTAGTAGTACTAGTAACAATGATAATAACCTGCATTGGGCAGTTACTATGTGCCAGGCATAGTTCTAAAGTGCTTTACATTATTAATCCATTTAATTCCTCACAGTAAGTCCATGGCATAAATAATATTATCCTTATTTTACAGATGAGAAAATTGAGGCATGGGACAATTAAATATCTCGTCCCAGGTCAGATGCCTTTTGAGTGGAGAGTCTCATTTTTGGTCTTAGTAGGGGTTCCTTTGTGAAGACAATTCATTTTCTGTCAAGGTGTCACAATGTTGAAGTTCAGCACACAGGACCTCGAGCACACCTGCACTCCAGTAGAGCCAGGCTGGTGTGCAAGCCCACCTCTCCCTGAGGTCCCAGAACTTCCTCCTTCCAATGATCAGTATGCCATTACCAGAGAATACCAGTTAGAAAATGGAAGACAGAAATAAAAGTGGTTACCATGACAATTTGTAGCCCCAAACCTAAGAGTAGGACAGAGAATTTCTCTAGAGCAATCATTCATTCATACAAACATTCACCAAATAACCTCTTCATTTATGGGCAGGGACTGGGAATATAAGGAGGAGTAAGAAAAAGGCTATGTTCTGGAGGAACTGAAGACCCATAAAGGCATGGCTCTGTGCAATTACCTTCACATATTGGGGGCGGTCCTTCAAACTGCAGGTAAGTTCCAAGTTTGCAGGTCAGGATTTCATTCCCTACTAAGGTAAAGCCAGGGAGGCACCTGTAGCGGACGATGTCACCTGCCAAAGAGAGACCAACATGGGGATTCCCTGGAGAAGTCTGGGCGGGGCACCCCTTAGTACTTACACCCACTTCCAGGCAGGTCAATCAGTGGTGGGTTGTGTTCTGTTCAAAGGCTTAAACAATCAGGTCAGCTCCAATCAAACGATGCAGAAAACTGCTACCTGCTTCTCACAGCTCAGCCTTGAGCTTCCACATTCCAGGAACTTTTTATAGTGCCTTGCGTGGATTTATTTCTCAAAAACATACTGACTTGACTCACAGAAGAAAACTGCCTTCCTGTCTCCTCTGCCTAGTGATGGCTAAAAGGAAGTGTTTGTCTATTTGGAGCAGACTCAGTGGACAGAACATCAGCCATCTTGCACTGGGCGTACTGTTTCTCTCCATGGATGGGAGGGAGAGGTGCACCTTGCTGGCCCGCCCCACCCCGACCGGGCCCCTCGTCGCCTGCCCAGTCCTTGCTGGTTTGGGAGGGGGTACCTATGTTGAATTCTTCATTCTCTGTGACGACTTCAGCATTGGGGAGGATGGTGGGAGGAGGGCATTTGGTGAGTGGATAGGCTGAAAAGACACAAGCAGACAAACTGGTGTAAGAGCATCATTCTCGGGGCACGTTGTCATTCACTTGTTCAATGCTTCACCTTTTCATTCCTCATCACTCACACACATACTGCACACAGGGCAAGTTTAGCGGAGTACTATTTTGCTTATCTGCTGTCATCCTTTGTTTGTTTCTGATGTAAAAACCAGGAACCATATAGTAACACCAACATAAGGAGAGAGCATCTAAGAAGTCATCGACAGTCACTAGCACTGACGGGAAGGGGAGTGAAGCATTTCCTGAGCACCTACTATATGTGAGGCACTCTCACTCCCTGTCACCTTTAACTCTCAGGATGGCTGATCCTTCTGCGAGGGGTTCTTACTCTCTTTATGAGGAAGCTGAGATTCAGAAAGCTTCAGTTGCCTCTCCAAGGTCACACAGGAAGTGAGTGCCATAGGACTTGAAGCCAGATCTGGCTGCTCTCAAATCCCATATTCTTTCCTGTGCTTGGCATCTAAGCACCATGTGTAGCTCACATGAGTGGGCACTAAAGCCAGCTGGTTTCCCTTCTGACTGTTGGCCAAACAGCTCTGGCTTCAGTGGGTTTTCTACGCTGGAAACCATCCCTCTGGGCAGAGACGGGACTGTGTGTGGATGGTGTTAACAAGACAAAGCTCGGTGTGGGCTCAGAGCTTGCCTTCCGTTCACTACCTGGCATGCAGTTCGGTGCTATGTAAGTGCGAGCTGCTGTTGCCATTGCTACTGCTGTTATTATTTCCAAAGCCACTCCAAACCCCACTATGTTATTTTACAAAGAGCATTCTCTCAAAAAAAATTACAAATGTAATACACAGTCTTGAGAGAAAATATGAGATTTTCTATGAAAACGTAGGAAGAAAATTAAACTCATCTACAGACTGTTGGGAGAAAACCACTGCTAACCCTTACTGTGAGTTCTCAGAGTACATACATTCTGCATATCTATTTTTCTCTTACAAAATTTGCAGCGTGTGGTGCCTTTGTGTTGTGCATTTATTACATTGCAGGAATTTTCCTATGTCATTACATCTCTTAAAAAATGATGGAAATGAATTCATAAGATTTAGTCATACGATTGATTAGAATTTATTTAATAGATGTTCTATTATTAACTGTTTAGGTTTCTAAAGTTTTGCAATTTAAAATAAAACTGTGATACACATCCTTCCTATATATGCGTTTTTTATGAATTTTTTTCTTCCTTTCTTAAAACTAGGAATGATTGCTGGATCATAGGGTAGTTCTATTTTTAACTTTTTCGGGAACCTTCATGCTGTCCTCCAGAATGGCTGCACCAGTTTGCATTTCCACCAACAGTGCAAGAGGGTTCCCCTTTCCCTGCATCCTCACCAACACCCGTTGTTTCCTGTGTTGCCTATTTTAGCCATTCTGACAGGTGTGAGGCGATATCTTGTTGTGGTTGTGATTTGCGTTTCCCTGATGATGAGTGATGTTGAGCATCTTTTCATGTGTCTGCTGGTTATCTGGTTGTCTTCTTCGGAAAAATGTCTTTTACTGTCTTCTTCCCATTTTTTAACTGGATTACTTGTTTCTTAGGTGTTGAGTTTTATAAGTTCTTTGTATATTTTTGGATCTAGAAATTGCACTACGAGGTATTTACTCAAAGGATACAAAAATACTAATTTGAAGGGATATTTATAGCAGCATTACCAACAATAGCCAAATTATGGAAATAGCCCAAATGTCCAGCGACTGATGAAGGGATAAAGAAGATGTGGTGTATATATAATGGAATATTACTCAGCCATCAAAAAGAACGAAATCTTGACATTTGCAATGACATGGATAGAGGAGGAGAGTATTATGCTAAGCAAAATAAGTCAGAGAAAGGCAAATACCACATGATTTCACTCATATGTGGAATTTAAGAAATGAGACAAATGAACATAAGGGGAAAAAAAAGAGAGGCAAACCAAGAAACAGACTCTTAAGTATAGAGAACACACTGATGATTACCAGAGGGAGGCGGGTGGGGGGGAAATGGGTTAAACAGGTGATGGGGATTAAGAAGTGCACTTGTGATGAACACCACGTGATGTATGAAGTGCTGTACCCCTAAATCTACACTTGAAGCTAATATTACACTGCCTGTTAACTAACTGGAATTTAAATAAAAATTTGAAAAAAAAATTGAATAAAAATTAAAAAAAAAATTTTACAGAAAAAAGTACTAGGAACGATTAAATTGTATGACCCTTTTAAAGTACGAGCATCTCCTACTGAATGTCAGCAATCCACTCCCAGAAATCAGATGTTCCCTGTAAAGATGCTAACTAGGAGCCTATCTCCCATGACTTCAAGTGGGAAAAAAATTACAGTGCGTAATCCCAAACCCAGAAAGTATTTAAAATAACAAGATATATGTTATTTTGTGACAAAATATGTGACAAACCATATATATGTGACAAACCATAATGCTGGAAGTTAAATACTTGAAACATTACTGCTTGGCCACCCAAGAATGACTATGGCTGTAACAAAACAGCGGCTCTATGCGTTGTAGCACATACACTTTGCATACCATAGCGCACCATGCGAGCCTGCTCAGCAAGCGGCATCGCGAAACCCTAGCCAGAAAACAAGGGTAATGTGGGCATGTGTTCAGGACGGCGCTGTGGGTGGTACGGCATGGTTCACAATGAACATCACCTTATCATAACCTCTCAGAACCAGCAGCACCACAGACACACGTTCCAAATGTTCCCCTGGGATCCTGATGTTTTACCAATTGCAGTTGGAACGTAACCTGAGACTTTTCCTTCCTATGGTTTGATTGAAAATGTTGTATTAAAAAAAAAAAAAAGAAAAGAAAATGTTGTATTACATTTTGATGAATTTAACTAATTTTTTTCTATAGATGTGTTGGCTGAAAAACATAGTGGGAGACATAGAAGCTTCAGGAAATGTGGGTATTAAAACCAAGAGGCACTCTTGGGGTAACCACACGGGGTTAACCGTGATTTAACATAAACCAGGGCGGACCATGCCTATGTTGGATGTATGCTTCCATTTTTCTCTCCAGGAAAATGGCTATAACTGATATCAGGAACCGAGTGGCAGTTTCTCTGACAATGGCTACTATCATTCTTTCATCCAGTTCATTTAATGATTATCTGTGGAGGGCTTAGCCTGAGTCAGGCACTGTGTTAGGCACTGAGGTTGCAAGAGTAAACAAAACAGACAGTCCTTGTCCTCACGGGACTCAGAGACCACTGGGGGAAGCAGTCACCAATTTTAATCATTGTCAACTTGATAAACAACAAAAAAGGTAGCATGTCTTTTTTTTAATTGACATTTGATAACAAGTTAGGTTAAACATTTTTTTCACAGATTAACAGACTATTTGGATTTTTCTTTTTAACCTTCTATTAGTTCTTTGCCCCTGTTCTTACAATTTGAAGAACCTGGTGCATAATTAAGATTGACATCTGGGGGCGCCCGGGTGCCTCAGTGGGTTAAGCATCTGATTCTCGATTTTGGCTCAGGTCATGATCTCAGGGTTGTGAGATAGGGCCCAGCACTGGGCGTGAAGCCTGCTTAAGATTCTCTCCCTCTTCCTCTGCCCCTGCCCCCCGCCCCCTCTCTTAAAAAAAAAAAAAAGACTGACTTCTGCCTGTTAAATATATTTTCACAGTTTATCCTCTGTTTATATTTATCTAGGGCACTCTCTGGATTTGTAAATGCAGGAAGTTTCTGCTTATTCTGCTTAGCCAATTCTTTCTTTCTTTTTTTTTTTTAAGATTTTATTTATTTGTGAGACAGAGAGAGAGTGAGCACGAGTGGGGGTAGGGGCAGAGGGAGAGGGAGAAGCAGACTCCTCACTGAGCAGGGAGCTCCACACAGGGCTCGATCCCAGGACCCTGGGATCATGACCTGAGCCAAAGGAAGACGCTTAACTGACTGAGCCACCCAGGCGCCCCTCTGCTTAGCTAACTCTTAATGTTTTCCTTTATAAAGTTTTTTTTTTAATTTGATATATTCTAATCTCAGCCACATGCTTACCTTTAAAGTATACTTTCTGGGTAGGGAATTGGATAAAGGGGGTTAAAGGGTACAAACTTCCAGTTATAAGATGAATAAGTACTGGGGATATCACATGTTGCATGATGTTAACACTGCTGTTTGGTATATTTGAACGTTGTTAAGAGAAAGTAGATCCTAATAGTTCTCATCACAAAGAAAAATAACCCCATTTCTCCCCCCTTTTTTGGGTACCTATATGAGATGATGGCTGTTAACTGAATTTATTGTGGTGATTATTTCACAATATATGTAAGTCATGTCATCATGTTGTATGCCTAGACTTACACAGTGCTGCATGTCAACTGTATCTCAATAAAACTGAAAAAAATAAAGTGTCTCAAATTCTGAAAAAAATATCTTCTAAGACATACTTCCAGGAAGAAAAAAATCAGTAAAAAGAAATCTCCACTTAAACACAGCCTGAGTGTTTAATATATTGTGGTTACTAGTTTGTTTGGGGTACATTTCCCATTATATTTTTAAAAAATTACACATTTCTGCTCAATACAGAAAGCTGGTGGAATACTAAAAAACAATAAAATGGAAATTCCCCACGTCCCACCACCACCCAGGCATAACCACTGTTAGCGTTTTGGTGCATGACCTTCAGTCTTTTACAGACAATCCGTCCTCCCCCCAGAGCACACACTGTATCTACCATGTATGTTATTGCTAAAGAACTCGAGGGCAGGGGGACATTCAGGACTCCTTCATCTCACTTTGTTCCCACTCCCCTTGCTCCCCTCGGGGGGAGGCCCTGATACAGCTTTAGTCAGACTCCAGTACAGGTTAGCGCGTTAACTGGTGCGGCGGGCTGGTTGCATTATGTCAAACAGCAGCCAGCTCGGCAACAGCCACTGTAGGTCACTGTTTCACTGTTTTACTCTGTGCTGTCTGTAGTTTTGTTCCTATGGTTTCCTTTTCTTTAAGGAATCCTGGTCCATTTTAGTGGAAAATGGTATTAGAGACCAGTAACTGGAGCTCGATGTGCTCAGTGCTATCGAGGAGTCATTGCTTCCAAGCCCTCTTAGTGGAAGGAGCCAAGGAACACATGTGCGTGTACACACCCACATTTAGACCCACATCTCCTTCTGTATCTATGTGTACATATTGAAAACCATAGCTCAAACTCACACCTCCAATTCCAATCCAATTCCCTGGGTATATTCTAATTTTTGTTCTTGCCACATTTCTAACCCTCTTCTCTTACAGTGAGACACCTACCCTCTACTGTCCTTAATCTATTAACTTATTTGATCAGTCGCGCAGAGGGAACCAAGTTCTCCTCTCTACTGCCACTCCTCCCTTAGGTGAATTCCCTGCTGTCCCTCCTTGGAGTCTGATGCATCCTCTGTGTGGATGCCCCCTCACTCTGCTGGGGCTCCTACCCTACAGGGATGTTCCCTCAGTTTGCTCAGAGCCTTGATACCCCATGCCAGCCCTGTCTCTGTTCAGATGCTGCCCCTCGGTGTGGACCCCCTTTCTCCTCTGATGCCCACTTTGCTTCATCCCATTTAACAGCTTTAGGACCAAATTATTCAGGAAGGGAAGGGAAGACATTTAGCTCCCCTTTTATTTATCTCGTATTTGCAGTCCCTGTTGTCTAGACTTTTATGCTGGAAGCAGATGCTTTCCAAAATTTATTTCTATTTCCTAAACTACATGTTTCCAAGGGCATTTTCCTCTGTAATTCAAATCTGATTTTTCTCATTAAAAAATACTGTAGAATCTTGTTCATAGCTCTCCTTAAGGTACTTTTCTTTTCTACCTATTAGTCCTAATATGAAAAGAAATTTATTTAAAGCTAATGTTTGCCTATGGAAGGCAGACAATCTTTCCCCCACACCAGTCCCACTCCCTAGTCTCTGCAAATCTACCCCCTTCTTTTTCTTTTGACAGGCCTTCCACAATTATTCTACATGAAGCAGAGTTCCTCACCTTTTTGTTTGCTATCTTATTTGTTTCCTTCATAGCAACTTATTACAAATTGCAAAGATTTTATTTGTCTGTTTATTTGTTATCTCTCTCACCTTGGAGGAAGAAAGCTCTATGGGGAGCAGGCATTTCATACAGCAGGAAAGCATGAATAGTCAATGAAGATATGAAAGGATGCTCACCTCATCATTAACATAAGAGTGAAATGCTATTTCATGCATCCACCATATTGGCAAAAATTTAAAAAATCTGATAAAATCCAGTGTTTGTAAGATGGAGCCAGGAATAAAGTCAAGCTTTCCCAATTTCCAGTTTAAATATGTGTAATGCTCTGCAAACTGTAATACGGAGGATTATCCTATAGGTGGGCACAAGCCCACAGAGAACTTTTTCAATGCTGTTTCCACTGTCACAAAAATGAAGAAGCATCCAGATCTGTAACGTCAGACTCTTGGAAGAAAACTGGCTGTCGATAAGCACAAACCCACCCTGAATCANTCCTGCTCCTCCTGCTTGAAATCTCCATGACTTCACTTGTGCACAGGACTTCCTGTGAGGTCAACAGAGGCTCTGGATTCCTTTGGAGTGGGACAACCCTCTAGAAGGTGCTAAAGGACAAGCTGGGGAACAAGTGGGTAACCCAGCCAGTGAGTTGATGTGAATGAGTGGAATGAGAAGCCTCATTGTGCTGCCTCTAAGCTTGGACTGGGCCCCAAGGATCAGCTCCAGGTGTCTCTCTGCCCTAGAAGTGTGGAGGAGGAGAATTCACATGTATGGAGGTCTGTGCTGGGGGACTTCACATAGGTTAACACATTTAACTAACAACTCTGAGGTCACTGAGGCTGAGAAGCTATGTAACTCATTCAGAATCACACGACTGGGAATGGTGGAACCAGGGATCAAGCTCGGCCCTGACTTGAAAGCCTGCTTCCCTCCCCCGCCAGGCTCTCATACTGACCAGAGAAGGCTATGGCGAAGATCCCACCCATGGCTGCATCACGGTGGAACTTGAGCAGGACCTGGTTGGACGAGCTGTGCAATGTTTTCTTGGCCAAGCTCCGGCTGAAGACTCCAAGCTGTGGAGCTGTCTGCTGTGCCCCATCCCTGCACACAGGAAAGAAGGTTCTGGTATGTCACAAGTCACCATGGCTGCCTGCTTTGGCTGTCCCATCAGTGGCCTTAGCAGAGACCTGGAGTGGGAGGCTGTGACTCTTCTTGCACCCAACATTGTCTTTCTCCAATGCCCTGTGCACCTCCCTCTAATCTCTCCGAACTCAGTCTGCCAACAGAGCTGATAGAGTTGGCAAAGTACACACTGACTCCTCGTTCATCTGATTCTTCACCAGCCCAGCCTCTGTAATGGGCTCCTGGGGGCAACAGTCTCAGCTGAGAAGCAGGAGCCGTGGGCAGATTCTCTCATCTGAGCAGCAGTAGGATGGGCTGAGCAAGGCTGCAGGAAGCTCATGCTGCTATCCATGCCAGCCCCACTTCCTCGTCTCCAAGCAGAGACATACCCATATTGCCTTTCTAGGCAAAGGATTTCTTCCCTGGAAACGTATCTAGTCCCTCCTATCTGTTCTTAATAATTGCCTGGAAAGGAAACTGGAAATTAACTGGGGTAGTCTGATTACAGTTACCCAGCCCTGGAAATTTTGGGAAGAGACTCCCACTATCCCCTGCGGATTCCCAGAATGGCAGTAACCCCCTAAACAAAAGAATTCTTAAATTATATATTTGTCCAAAGATCCAGTGGTTTGGGAAGAACTATCTAGGAGACTACACTTATTGACTCATAATTCATACTCCCATTTTAAAATCACTTCAAGATATTCTAACTATCACTCAGAGCAGAACTGTCGATTTGGTAACCACTAGGCCGCATGTGGCTCTTTACATTTAAATTAATTAAAATTAAATAAAGTTTAAAAATCGGTTCCTCAGTCACTCTAGTCACATTTAAGTACTCAGCAGCCACCTGTAGCTGCTGGCTACCGTACTGGACAGCACAGATATAGAATGTTCCCATTACTGCACAACGTTGTATTGGACAATACTGGTTCAGCATGAGATGACCAGTGGGCCTTCACAGAATTCCACCCCAAAACTCTTTCATT
This sequence comes from Ursus maritimus, assembly GCF_017311325.1. Classification (NCBI taxonomy): domain Eukaryota; kingdom Metazoa; phylum Chordata; class Mammalia; order Carnivora; family Ursidae; genus Ursus; species Ursus maritimus. The sequence continues at coordinate 25,146,965 of NW_024425786.1, forward strand.
AGTCTGGGTAGCTTATCTTAGGTAAATGTAGAATTTTGGTTTGGACCCTGGAAAAAAATGAGACAAGTTTGTGTATCTATGACCATTCCTATTCACACACCCACCCATTGGTACTCTGAGCCCTAGCAGCACTCTGGGTTGGAAACCACTGTCTTCCCATTCCTCTCCCTTCAAGGAGTCACAGAGGGTAATTGAAACTGAGCCCTCATTTACTATGTTTATTTGAAAGCCAGGAAGCTGACCACCATTTAAAAACCATTCAGCTCTTGGTTTTCTGAACAAAAAGCTGAGTGACCCAGTTTAGAGCCCAGCTAATACCCCTTTCTAATTGGCTGTCGACATGGCAGCTGGCCCTACCAGACGGTGATGAAGTCTCCGGAGGGCTCTGTCTGCAGCAGGCTGAGGTTGAGGCGGATGCCATGACCAATGGGCACGGTGATCAGCCAGACACAGTCCTGGGAGCTGGAGTATGGACTGGGGAAGCCAGGGGAGTACACAGTGCCATTGGAAGAGGTGATGTTCCCGCCACAGGGGACTGCCAGGGAGGGGACACAAACACAGATGAGTGTGGGAGATCACCCCCCACCTGAAAATTCAGATGACTCCTTTATGAAGTGCCAGTACCCAGCACCCTGCTCAAGGAGGTCAGGTGGGATGGGGAGAGGTGATGGGGCTGAGGATGACCGTGCGTGGTTTCCCCCACCAGTCTCAGCACACCACTCCCCATCTGGCCCCTGATCTTCAGTGCAGGTGTCTTTGTAGGCCAGCCCCAGCCCCTGGCCCCCTTCTTCCTGTGGATGAGACCTGCTCAGAAGGAAGGGCACACTAAAGCTCTCCCCTCTCCCTTCCTAGGTATGGAGTGGAGGACAGATGTCAGAATGAGGGCTGTAGTACTTTTGCTGGGATGAGCTAAGAAATTATGAAACTCTATCTCTCTTTGTATTTGCTCTAAGATTCTTAGAGTGGTACTTTTGGTCTTGACCTAAGAGATAAATGATTCTGGTGGTGAAGCTAAAGTTGGGCTCAAATCATGGCTAAACCATTTATTAACTAGGTGACCTCAGTCAGTAGTTAACTCTCTTTCTTCACCTGTAAAATGGGACTGAGAGCACTCCCCTTGTAGGACCGTGGCGGCGGTTAGGTGAACTGATGCTTGTAAAACGTCTAGCCTGGCACTTAGCTCGCAGGGAAGGCATTTGCTGCCTAGGTGTGATCCTCTCTACCTATCTTCCTGTCCCCCAAAAGTGACACCCAATTTTGGGCTCACTCTGATCTAGGCTTTGGATAAGGGGATGAAGAGGACTTGAAGTCACCATAATGTTCCAATTTAGTCATCAGGGAGGAGGAAAAAGGACAAACCAACCAACCAACCCCGGTCCAGAATAATGAGTGTATTTGGCTGGCATGGGGCATCAAGCAGACGTCTGGATGGGGGCAGACCAGAGTGAAGAGAAAGAATCCCAATGCCTCCAGGCAGAAGATGGGGTTCCTGTGACCGCACGTGCATCCTGAAAGGGGTATGCATGGACACGCCATCCCTCTTACACATACTGAACACCCACTCGGCGTCAGGGTCGGGCACAGCCTGGAGAGAACAAGGGGAGCAAGGGGAGCAAGGGGAGCAAGGCACGTGGTTTTGGTCTGTAGCACTCACAGCCCACTGGGGAACAGCTAAGTAAACCGGCCTCTGTAGATGTCAGCACAGGGTGGGACACGTGGTCAACACGGAATGCCACAGGAGTGACAGGGGGAGCCCCTCACCTGGTCTTGTGAGGGTAGAAAAGGATTCTTGGTATTGTTCCCATTCAGACAAGGCTAAGTAGACAAAGCAAGAGGGAAGAGCGATGTTCCATGAGGGAGGGACAGCATGTGCTAGGAACCAGAGGCAAGAGAACATGGCGCCCTGGGACCACTAAAGCACTTCAGCTTAGCTGCACATAATATCTGTGAGAACGGAGAATACTGGGAGGTATGCAGGGACCAGGACCCGAGGGACACGGTGCGCTACACGAAGGGAATTTACCCCAAGAGAGATGGGGATACCTTACTGGCTTCTGAACAGGGGAGGATCTGGAGTGTGTTGATGGTTTGGAAGGCTCGCACTGGCTACACTGTGAAAAATGCATTGAGTAGAGCAAGACCAAAGGCTGGGAGACCAGCAAGGAGCCTTGTCCAAGTGGTGGTAGGGATAAAAGCAGAGGCAGTGGATAGAGAGAAGTGGATGCATTTGAAAGGTAATCAGGACGTAGAATTATCAAGACTCGGTGAGTAAGTCAGATAGGCGAGACGGAGATGCCCCAATAAGGGCCGAGCAACCAGGTGACTAGAGGTGCCCTTCAGTAATGAGGACTTCCGTTGAATTACGGAAAGATGATCACTTTAATTTTGAATGTATTAGGATTTAGATGCCTCTGGATAAGTGAATCTCTTTAGTAAGGAACTGGATATACAGGTGTAGATCTCAGGAAAGAGATAAAGATTACAGAGTCTTCCCTTCCGACAGGGTTGGATCTTCCCAAGGGCTGAGTAGGTATTCCCTTGGCTGTGACCTACATCTCCTCCAGGTCCTCCCAAGCTTGGCCCAGAGGTCTGGGTCCATTCCATATGAAAACAGGATGGACAAGGTCTGCCTGGACTTCCCAGCATGGATGATTCCACAGAACATGGGAGTACTCTGAATCAGTCTCCTTAGGAAGAATCACCAGGGATGACGGAGGGACATACCTTCACACCTGGGCAGGGGGTGGTCCCAGTTCCGGTTGGTGCCATGTTGACATGTGAGGACAGGGTGGCCAATCAGTTGATATCCTGGGAGGCACTCGAAGGTCACTGATTGTCCAACATTGTAGCCAGCTCCCCTCACAACGCCATTGGCAAAGGGCTCCGGGTCTGGGCACTCTTGAAGTTCATAGGCTGGAAAAGATCAGGAGAGAAGGTCACTTTATTCTCTCTGTACATTTTCTCCTGAACCAGAATATAGCAACAGCAGAGAATTAACATAATGTGAAGCACGAAGACTTGGACTCAGATGGACCCTTGCCATTTACCAGTTGTTGGCTTTGGGCTAGACATTTAACTTTTCTATGCCTCAGGTTTCTTATTTAGAAAATCATTATTGTGAGGATTAAGTGGGCTAATATACGCATAGCTCTTTGCACAGTCCCAGCACTCAGTAAGAGCTCAATAAATTTTATCTGTTATTACTGTCTCCATGGGAAAAGGAGGCTCAAGGAAGACAAGGCTAGGTTGAACCCTTATTCGCTGAGCACCTGCTTGGGGCTGGGCATTGACCTCAGTGCTTTCATGTGCCTTGTCTCATTTAACCATGACAACCACGTGCTAGCTCACAAACACAGAAAACAGTCAGGGCAGGACTTGAGTGGGGTTTCTGACTCTGAGAAACCACAACCTTTCGAGGTGGAGGAACTTGGTGGGAGTAAGCCACGCCTGTCGGTGGAAGAGAAACTTTCCAGAGGGAATCGTTGGATGAAAAGGAATGTGTGTGACTGTAAGATAGGGAAGCCTCTCCAAAGAGCAAGAAAGCTGCTTCCATGAGAAGGGTGAGCCCAACTCAAAAAGGAGGTGCCTTCACGGAAGTACCAGAGAGAGAGGTTGCTGAGGGGTTTGCTGAGGACGTGCACAGAGCACAGACCCTGATTAATCAGATCCACAGGGAAGACAACAGCTGTTGTGGCCAGAGTTGGGCCCTTCCTACACAGGAAATTGGCAGTGGGGTAGACAGAGCATTCTGACAGTGGAAATTCTCAGTGGGAGCGGAGATCAAATGAATGCTCCATGGAAGTAGGATGCGTTCATTACATGTAATAACAATATAAATAACAATGATCACGAAGCTGACATTTCCGAAGCCCTCCCTCTGGGACGGTGCCTGTGTTGTGTATTTCCATTCAGTATCTCACTGAGGGAGGCCTCTGTGGGAGGAACTGGGCAGGTTTCACTGGGAAATCATCCAGGTCATTGGGTCTGTCAAAAAAACCGAGCAGGTATGGTGGGAGCGGGTAGGCGGGTCAGCTAACGGAGACATGAGGGAGGCCCTGTCAGCAGCAGGGGGTTTAGGCAATTTGGCAAACAAAGGTCTTAGTAGAAAAGCGGGGAGCCTACTGCTCAGGGAGGTGACTGAATGGATGGGCTGGCCTCTAATGAGAAGCCTCATGGGGAACCTGTGGACCCAGCGATGGCGAGGAGCCAGAAGACAGCGGCTGCACGTCAGAAGTCAGGAGCAGCCCAAGGCAGAGTCTCTTATAGGAACCGTCTCACGCAGTAGGAGCGGGACTTTTTAGAAAAAGAGACACTTAAGTGAGAGTACCTGGACTGCTTTCAAACGGAGAAAAATCTCAGAGCTTGTTTACCAGAAGAAGCTTCAAAGGGAGAGGTTGGGGCTATAGGCAGAAATGAACCCTAACGAGCAGAATCATTAGCTTTCCTAAAGAAGGGCTCCTGGGTTTGTCCCAAATGGAGATGCTATGGTGGGAATAGATACAATTTTTAACAAAGTGCCACAACTGCAATTATTAATAATGTTATTAAAATTATTGAAACATTCATATTATTGAAATATGAATAATGATGCCTAACATTTTGGAACAATTATGTGTCTTGTCATTTTGCTAAGTTCTTTATAAACATGATCTCCCGAAAAGTTTTAATGACCTAGTTAAGCCTGTCTGACTGAGAGGCCTGGTAAGAGTGGCTTAAGCTGTTAGTAACAATTTTATGGGAATATTTACCTGAGAGGAGAAAGGAAAACTCCAGCCTAGGAAGTTCAGAGTGCCTAACAGGAGGAATTCTGAGAAAAAGTAAGGAGTTGGATTTCCTCAGAGGAAGTCATGGGACTGCAGGGAGATGGGCCTGCTCCATAGAAATGCCTCAGTGAGGGTAGGTGGCCCTTTCGGAAACGAGTCTTTTCATAAAGGAAAACCTGGGGTGAGTGTTCAGAGCTTGCGTACAAGGGGCTCCATGGGGCTAAGGAGCACGTAAGTAGAGAACAGGGACCTGTTGGGAAGGGAGAACTATTTGGGCCTGTCATAAATTAGGAGGCCTTGGTGGGAGGACCTGGGCCTCTGGCACTAGAGACAACCCAGTCCCAGAGGTTGGGACCACCACAGACGAGAAGCGTAATGGAAGGTGAGGTCAAGTCTGAAGGGGAGCAGCTGGCCTGACACCAAGAGTGGGCTCACAGGCATCATTAGGTCTGTGGAGCTTGGGCAGGCACTGAGGGAGTAGCTGGGCCTGTGACCAGAGCGAAGCCTCAAGGGGAACATCCACCAAATCATGAAGGTCAAATGTGAGTGGGAGGAGGTGGGCCCACCTTAGGGTAGATACCTCTAGGCCTGAAATACCGTTGGACCAACTCCTAGTGGAGGTGTTGGGCCTCCCAAGGCATACTGAGAACCCCGCTGTCCTTGTGCCTTGCTTCCCCCCAACAAGGGAAAATCCTCAGAGGAGGAGTGGGCCTCAGAACATGTGAAGCTCCAGTGTGAGTAATGGGCATGTCCAAAGAGGACTGCTGGCCCAGGGTGTTGGCCTATGTCTTAGAAGCCTCAGTGAGTGTGAGAGGGGCTGAGCTTGAGATGAGGGCTCTGTGGAAGTAGATAGATCTCTTCTATGGAGAGAAGTCAGTGAAGTCCAAGGGACTCGGGGACAACTCTTATAGGGATAAGTGGGCTTATCACACGGGGAACACAGTGAGTCTCTGGTCCAATCATGTGGACTCAGTGGGCAGGGCTGTGTCCATCATAGGGGTGAAGGCACAATGTGTGTGGCTAGGCCCCTGAGAAGCTGTCCCTGTCACAATGGTGGTGTCATCAGTACTTGCATTTATCCAACAGGAGGAGCCTCAGAGAGAGCATTTGGGCCTGTCAGAGGTGTTATGGGTTGAATTGTGTCCCCTGCCCAAATTCATATGTTGAAGTCCTAACCCCTAGTACCTCAGAATGTAACCTTATTTGCAGAGTGGATCTTTGCCATTTTACCGAAATTGAAATGAGGTCATTAGGGAGGGCCTTAATCCAATATACTAGTGTCCTATGAAAAGGAGAAACTTGGAGACATACAAGGATTTGAAGCCAGAGATGGGGGGTGATGTTTCTATAAGCCAAGGAACTCCAAACTGCCAGCAAATCACCAGAAGCGAGGACAGAGGCTTGGAACAGACTGTCTCTCACAGCCCTCAGAAGGAACCAACCCTGCTAAAGCCCTGATTTCGGGGCTTCAGCCTCCAGAACTGTGAGGGAAGAAACTTTGTTAGCACAGTCCTAGCAAACTAAGATGTGGGAGAAGCCTGAAAGAGGCATGCATCTGCCCCAGAAGGAAATGCTGACCACACACGTGGGCCCGGGTCTCTCCTGTGACAGAACATGGCCGTCTGATGTGTCGTGACATTTCTGACAGCCCACACCACCCGCTGAAGCTGCGTGCACTTACCGGGCACGGGCACTCTTAGTTAGGGCTCGCCTCTGTGACAAGCCCACAGCCCATGTCACCGGGTGAGGCAGCTTTGTTACTACCAAGGAACCAGCACTCTCTGGGTAAGAGCACCGCTTCACTGGTGTGAGAGGCCCACCTCCTCCACCCAAGGTGTTCCAGGTGTGGCAACCCAACCACACTCCCTGAATTCCTGAAGAGGCACGGCCTGTGTAATTGGTGCAATGGTGCCCCCCTCGTAGGCTATCCTTGAAGGCTTTCCCTAAATGACAAGCCCAAATCCTTGGCCAATATGCATTTCTGACAAGGGATGAAAAAGCCAAATATCAGAGTATTATGTATGTAGAGCATTCTATAGATTTATATAGGAAATACAACCAAAAAGTTCATGAAACATTACATATTCTCACAGATAACATATAACATATGTATAACATATAACATATGTATGTTAACACATGGAAAAAGATCTGGAAAGATCATGTTAAAACAACAGGGATTATTTCTGGGGAATAAGCCTGGGTTTGGGGGCTATAGACAGAGAAAGCTTAGCCTTACCTGTAATGATTTAATTCCTTCCTTCCTTCCCTTTGTCCTTCCTCCCTTCTTTCCTCCCCCTCTCTCTTTCTTTTTAACAAGGTGAGTGTGTTTGTGAACTGTGAATATAATCAAAAATTAATGGGTTTTAAGGAGGGCACGTATTGCGTGGAGCACTGGGTGTTATACGCAAACAATGAGTCATGGAACACTACATCAAAAACTAAGGATGTACTGTATGGTGACTAACAACATAATAAAAATTAACTTTAAAAAAGAAAATTGCAAAAGCAGTATTTATAGTATGATACAATTTTGATTAAAATATAATAATATATCATATGTACAGAAAAAATGGGGAAAACGAATTTAAGAGTTCGTTATCTCTGCATAAGGTGGGGTTGGAGATGGAATTATGGGAAAATTTTGACTTTCTATGATGTACTCACAAAAATATCTGTAATGTTTTAATTTTTTATAAGCATGTATTAGATTGGAGAAAAGTCTGAAATTATGAAAAACAGCGGAAGAATCTGGGAAAAGAGGTTAGAACAAATGGTTCGGTCAGTCCCACTAGGGAGACATCCGAGGGAGACGTGGGGCTACCTAGGGCCACTGTGAATAGCGGCCCAGATTGGGTACAATCCACACAGCCACAGGTGATGGCCCCTCACACAGGGGAAGGGAGTGGATGGGCTTGTTCCAGGGAAAGCGTGCCAGGAGGAGTGGGGCCTATCACAGGACTTCACCTCAGCAAGGCAGAGCCCCAGTGAGCATAGCTAGGAAACCCTCAGTGGGAGTTAATGGGCTCGTCTCATTGTGAAGGCTCAGTGGGCGCTCCAGGGTTGCTACCAGAATCCTCCATCATGTGATAGGAGGCGCTTTGCTGAGGGTAATTGGCTTGACACACAGGGGAGGACCCAGAGGGACTAAGTAAGCCTATCAAGGCTGAAGGGAAGCGGCCGGCTGGCCGCTCAGGGATGCCGGATGCCGGATGGGAACACTCAGGGAAAACTGTTGGCGGTTGGAACTGGACAGAAGGGAGCCTCCAACGGTGCTGTTGGGCCTTAACTCTGGAAAAGGCTCGTCAAAGGGGGTTGGATATCCTCATGGGGCCAGAGAGACATGCCACCAAAGGGGAGCCTGCATCGAGAGGCCTGCCCCCCACCCCTCAGCCCTCCTTGTGTTTTCTCTTCCCATATGTGGAAGGCTGGGAAGATGGTGGCTGTGAGTGAGAGAAGGGGACGGGCAGGAGGAAACAGGCACTCCCTGTCCTTACCCTGATACTCCAGCTTGAATCCTGGCCGGTTCTGGGAGTGGTCGCTGTGGAAATACACAGTGGTCTCGTGGGACGTGGAGAGCAGGGAGCCGGGAAGCTCGCTGCCACTGAATCTGCCCATCATGCGGCTGGTCTCGTAGGGGCCATTCCGGATTTCTATGAAGTCGTGGTTGGGCTCGGTGGAGAAGTTCAGGAACTGGATGTGAGCTCCTGGGAGCAAGACAGAGGCAGACAGTGCTCAAAGCAGTAGAGTCCTGCTGCAAACGTGCGGCCTCATGCAAGCTTTTCCTGCCAGACCTCACGCATCCCTACTACCGGCTTCCCGCTCAACCGAGATTCCCGGAACACAATTCTGGGAGACGACATCCAGTCCAGTCTTACGTCTCGAGGCAGGATTGAACTTAAAAATATATTATTCACTCAGAATGAAGGGCATCGATCATTCCAGAGCTCCATCCCGAGCCCATTTCATTTTACTGAAAACAAAGCTCAGGGCTAACATTTGATTTGAAGTTCATAGGCCTACTATCAATACAAAAATAGCTTGCGAAAATGAACGTTTTACTTAAAAATATCACCACTTAAAAATAACTATACCTGATCAAAAGACATGAGCTTCAATACTGGTATCTTCTAGAACACTTATGACAATTCAGAAGTTAGAAAAATACATTGTCAGTGAAGTTCATACTTCGGGATCTTACTGGATTAATCAAGATCTCCTAACAACCCGACTGGTTAAATAGATCTGATTAAGCCCTTAACTCACATATTGATATACTCTGCAGAATGGAGGTGGGAATATTGGTATTTGTTTACTGGTGAGATTTCTCAAAATTAGATTAAAAATGACGTTGAAGAAATGTATTTACTGTGCGTGGGAAAATGTCCATTATGTTAATTGTGAAATCTGATTGCAAAGTAGTATGTACTATATAGTCCTGATTTTGGTATTAAAAAACTAGAAGGATATTCGTTGATTCACTAATAATGTTCACTGAGCATTTGCCATGCATCAGGGCTCTGCTAGGCACTGCACAGGGATGAACAAGGTCTCCTAGGTCCTTGTCCTCACGGGGTTTCATTTGAGTGGTGAGGACTAAGCTGTTAGTGGTTATCTCTGCATGGTGCGGTTACAGATGGATTTAATCTTTAAAAATTTCTCACCTGTAGTTTCTAATTTGCACAGAATGGGGACATGTGTGTGATTTTTTTTGCATCTAATTATTTAAATAATTTTTTATTTAATAATTTAATTTTAAATTATCAAAAAATATTTGACTTATAATGTTGAAAACATTTCATATGTCCTGCTCTCTCCCATTTGAGGGTCACTGATGGATCAGGAAGAGATCTTTCCAGTTCACGGTTTTAGATTCTTAAATATATGTCTGATTTATTTGTCTTAAATATTTACATGCATGTTGTTATACTGTACACATAGTTTTGTAAACTTTTTAATTCAGTATTGTGCTTTTCAAGGTCTATCCTTGTTGATATATTATAGAGATAAAATTCATTGGTTTTAACTACATATTAGTTAATTTTATTTTATGAATTACCCAACCACACTATTCACTACCTTATTAATGAACACGCAGACTTTTTCCAAATTACCGACAGTTTTGCAGTGAGCACTTTGGGACATGTGGTCTGCAGCCCATGCATCATCCCAACTCTGTGGGCAGCACTGTTCATCAAAGGGGCTCTTCCAGGATTCCCGATTTCTGAATTGAATGGGTGTGGAAAGAACTGGGCATGACTACTGCCATCTGGTGGTAATAGCTTGTAAATGCAGTGGTTCTTTACACACTGAAACCAGGTGCCATATTCGGGTCCTCACTGGAGTCCAACATTCACTTGAAAGCAAGGTCTTCTGTGATTGCACCCTGCAGGGGGCTTATTCTCCAGAGGCTGAATAAGCACCCAGGCCTCAGAGTGAGAGAGCTCTGGTGGCTGAACATTAGGACTTCCAAGAACAGTGACGTACCTCCCACTGCAAGTTCGTTTTCCTTTGGATGCTGTGCTCCCTCCATCTATCTCCCTCTATCATCTGAGATTCTTGCGGCCCATGCCTGGCTACAGAGCTATAGGGTCTCCTAGCTCCCCTTCCCTCAATCTCTAAGATCTGGAGCTTCCCAAGGCTGCCAAAGTCCTCATGATTTTGTACCCTGATCCGCCCCCCGGTTCCTCCAATAAATGGTACTAAATATAAGACTCCATCCTTTGAAGGGTCACCAACATTTCTCCTCCCCTCAGAACAGACGTAAAGCAGGCCAGCTGGATCCCTTTCTCCTGAAAGCCCCTTCTCCACCAGAAGACCCACTCTAGGCTGAACAGTACAGAATAAAGAGAGGTGGTTTTCAGTCCTGAGGTCACACACTTCAGGCCCCAGGCCCATGCAGGAGCGATCCCCTCAGGACATTTTGTCCCTGGGAGCAGGGCAGTGACTCAGGCAAGATGACCCATCAGCTCCACGTCACTACAGATCTTTTCTCTCTTTAACAGAGACATTAGGGTTAAATTATATTCTCAGTCGGGAATGAATCATCAGCAATGAAATTTTGTGCCCAGACTGATGTCCTCCACACCCCGCCAACCCCTGTGCCTGGCATACTCCATCTCCACAAAAAAACCTCTCCCACTCTTTAAGACCAGCCAGAATGTGCGTATAAAGAATGCAAACTCTATATCATATTGACCTTGGCTATATAATTTAATTAGGATGAGAAATTGGATATTGAAGTTAAAAGCACAACTTGAGGTTCAGTCTCTGTAAGAAGAATTTTTTTTCTTTTTCAGCCACCCCTAAGTAATTTCTCATTCCACAGTCCTGAATTTTAGCTTACTACTCAGATAATAATAATAATGGCAATCCCTAAGATTATTTTCCCTATATTTTATGTTCCCGAAGTGTTCGTTCCTAGCATTCTTTTTTTTTTTTTAAAGATTTTATTTATTTATTTGACAGAGATAGAGACAGCCAGCGAGAGAGGGAACACAAGCAGGGAGAGTGGGAGAGGAAGAAGCAGGCTCATGGCGGAGGAGCCTGATGTGGGGCTCGATCCCATAACGCCGGGATCACACCCTGAGCCAAAGGCAGATGCTTAACCGCTGTGCCACCCAGGCACCCCTCGTTCCTAGCATTCTTAACTGATCTTCACAATTGTACGGCAGGTCAACAGATGAGGAAGTACACAGGCGGAGCGCTCTACTGCCTCGGTCAAGGTCATGCTGAAGGGTCACCCAGAGCCTGGGCGTGCAGACTTACCAAAGCCCACAGGCAGCGCTATCTTCCAGGAGCAGTCCATGTTGCTGGGGTAGTTGCCGGGGAAGCCGGGGCTCAGGATCACCCCCTCCATGTCTTCCACTGTGCCCCCACACTGCGCTGTGACAATGAGACCAGACAGAGGGTTAGGACAGCATGCACGGGGCCAGGCCAGCATTTGGATGATCCCACAGAGCAGCAGTTTCTGATCCCTTCCCAAGTCATTAACCCCTTTGAGAATCCAAAGGGACCAACGATTCATCTCCCCTAAACGACTGCACACATGGGCAAAACTGAGTACATATGTAAGTTCAGGAAGGGCTGCTCAGCATCCTGGCACTGCCCAGCTGGCCACAAACCCGAGTTATGATTCTTGACCTTGAGCATGCCCCTCGCAGGTCAGTTCCCTTAGTGAGGTCATGCAGCAGAAGTCTGCTCCAAGAGGAGCGTGACAGTTTCTTACACTATGCCTTAAATCTCCCTCTATCACCGTCCAATCAACTCTTCCAAGACTGAAGAGAAAAGATGAAGGGAGGGGACTGGCATGCATGGAGTCCCCACTCTGCCAGGCACCACGCCGGACTCTTGACACATATACATCCCATAGAGTTGGGTGGTCAGCAGATGAGCCCTACCAGGGGCCCACCCTCAGTCTCTGACCTTCGCCCTCAGCCAAAGTGACTGTGATTAGCATTCCATGGGGAGCCAACCATGAGGGGCTGGGGCATCTGACACTCCAATTGAGGTGACTTCAGAGTCACCTAAGATGCAGGGCTGGAGCATGATTACAGCCTGGTCAGTGGACATCAATTCTTTTCTTTCACAGCTTTCAGGAAATGGTCGTGTGAGCTGCAAGGGATTAGCTGGTTATGGAAGCCAGAGAAAGAGGCAGAGGGAAGGGATCTGCAGGGTCTAAGTGAAGGCATTTGGGGAGAGGGTGACAAACAGAACAGTGCTGGGCTTCAGAGTGGGGGGGCTCCAGCACTGACTGCCTGGGTCACCATCCCAATGCTTTCACTTCCTGTGTAACTTTGGGTGAGTCTAAAGTCCTCCAAACCTCAGTTTCCCCCACCTATAAAATGGAGCCAAGTACAGCATCTATGTCATGGGGTGGTCCTTACGTTACAGCAGAAAGGCCTGCACGTCACTTAGAAGGGAGATTGATGCACACGGTGACCGAGTGACAGGCACTCTATAAGCAGTAGCTGCTGTGAACACGAGTGGTTTCCCCAGCAAGAACTTGGTAATAGGGAACGGGAATGGGGGGAGTACCTTGGTCTGCCCAGTCATGTTTCTGACCGAGGGGCAGGTGACCAACCCTTGCCCCCTGGTGAGATTCCAGAAGGGAAATGCCATTATGCCCAAGGGATGCTCCCTCGACTCACTTCTCGTCTTATCCCAAGGTCAGCCTTGATTTGCACTTTACAGTTGGCGGGGCATCAGAGAAAAGTAGGTTTCAGTCCCTGATGGTGCCAATCACTTTTTAATCCTAAAAGTCTTAGTTTTCCCATTTGCAAACATGAGGGCAATGATACCTCCCCCAAAGAGCTGCTGTGACGAAACAGCGACGTGACTTGCATATAGTAGGCGCTCCATAAATGTTACGTCCCTCCTCCCCCAACCTGACGAGAAGCTTCAGAAACCCAACAGAGCTAAGCCCTTGTTTCACCTGTAACCCACCCCCCCCCGCCATTTCTCTAGTGGCAGATTTTATCCGTCTGTCCCATGAAAAGGCACAGGGGAAGTCCTCAAGTACCCAGAGGGTTTCATCTGGGCTTTGGTCCATTATCTGGAATCAGGATGGTCTTCGTAATGCTTTCAAATGGCCAAGCCCCCTTCGATTCCTCATTCTGGGGGTGAAGGTCTGCAAAAGTCATGAAGAGCTTGGGCGAGAGCTGCACGCCAGTCTCCAACTACTCCCTTCCAACAGACCGAAACTCCAAACTGTCCTTTGATGTGAACGCGATCCCTGTGACATGTCACTGAGCCCAAATCTCTGGTAGGAATGGGTATGAATGAGCGGAGAAGGTCGGGGCTCTCTTACCAATACAGAGCGGCGGAGGGTAGTTCCAGCGGCGCACGGTTCCGGGCATGCAGGAGATGTGGGCGTGGCCCTGGAGGGATCAGGAACAGGGGTGGGCTCACTGCCCCCGTGGGAGCAATTGTATGTACAACCAGAGCAGGGGGCTTGTTTAGGGGCCTTGTGTTAAGCAACAGGATACACAAAGATACACGAACCCTCTGTGGGGTGGGATGAGGCAGAGGGAGAGAGACTTTGGGGAAGGATGTTTATTAACAGCCATTACTAAGGAATTCTCATTACTGAAGGTTCCTTGTGAGACTCCTTTAATTACTAGATTCCCTCATGGCCTTCAAAGGAAGATTAAATTTTCCTGAAGTCTAATCAAACCGAAACTTTGCAGGAACACATTCTGAGGCTGGCTGGTGCTAAATCGCCAAAGTCAGCAAAGCTCGTCTTTTGCATGAACAGCTCGGGGAAAGGACAGTGGTCCCTGGGGGACCCGAGGGCCTTCTCCCTGTTCTTTAGTGACTGTAGCTCGGCTGGCCAAGCACATCTTGGGGACACCTGTTTCCTGCCCCGGGGTGTCGAGGGGAGGTACCTGGAGGGCGTATCCTGGCTCGCACTGGAAAGAGACCACGTCATTCACCAGGTAGCGCTCACCAGTCTTCACCCCGTTACTGGGCACGGCTGGTTCTGGACAGCTGCTCAGGCCCACCGCTAGACGAGACAGAGGCAAAGAGAAAGGAGGAGGGACAAGCCCGGCAGGTCAGTGCACCGGTAGACAGAGGGTGATGCTGGCAGCAGGGAGGAGAAGGGGCTCCAATTTGTGCTTTCTCTGCCCTCCGCCTCAAGGCCAGGGCTTCCTAACTCTCTTGTCCCCGAGCGCACAAAGTCAGAATATTTATACGACACAGAGGCACAATAGACCGATGCTCCCTGGGGTGGGTGGGCATCACGCTGGCCTTGTGGCTGCCCCCTGGGCTCAGTAGGACGACTCTGGAGCTAGGGAGATGCCCAGCCCTGGCTCCAAGCCCCAGACCTCTCCACCCAGCTTCTCCTGCACTCCCAGACCCCCAACTTCCCTCCATTTTCCTTGCTCTAAGAAGACAATTCCTGGGGGGCAACGAAGCTGGGAGAGGGGAAAGAAAGGCAAAGAGGAAGGAGAGCAGTTACCAGAAAAGGCCTCTCAGTGTCACTCAGGAGGCTCAGAAAGTCTCACTCTCTGGGACAGACTGTCCAAAAACAAGTTTGCCAGCGGATGAGACTCTCTGCTGCCTTATTTCTTCTGTTATGTTTTTAAGATGAGGTCAGTGCCTTTCCAGGAGTAATACTGGGGGCTCCTCATGCTTAATCCCCTATGGTCAACCCTGGTCCTTGCTATTGCCGGACCCCTCACAGCCTCCCTCTCCTTCCCTGCCCTAGGCCCATCCTGTGCTCAGAGGCAACTGACATTTCTGAATCTCTCTCCTTGAATCATGGACAGCCTTGCTCAGCAATTCAAAGTGGGTCCCCGTTGAGTGTTACTCAGATTCTCACCCTTTCACTGGACATTCTTGGACTTGGCCCGATCCCTTTCCAAGATCACCTCTAAGAGCTCCCAAACACCCATTCTCCTTTCTTGAGTTTCCAAGTTCATCTGCGTTTATCCGATCCTTATTCTATACCCAGCATTGGACGTGGTCTTTGCTAGGACATCCATCCGAACCTTCCTCCTCCCTGCCCGCCCACCAGCATCACTACAGCAGCACTTACGGAGACTTCCCACGAGCAGGGCTGGGGCATCTGTGTCCCCGCATCATCTCAGCCCCCTGAAGGAGGTCTTTGCATCATCCTGTTACACAGGTGAGGACGCAGGCCAAGAGGCCCAGAGGCAGGTCCCCTTAGCAAGCCACAGAGCTGGGATTCAGACCAAGCCCAGTCTAATTCTGGAGGCCAAGCTCACAGGCCGCATGAGTTCACAGGCGACCCAGCCCTGCTCTCCCCACCTCCCCTCCTGAAGTCATCCTCATCCAGCTTTGAATTCCCTCTTGGTGGAAACTCGCAAGTGGGAGTGGAGCATCTCCTGACAGACGGGATGTGCCCTGCAGGGGCCCCTCTGCAGGTGCAGGCACTTAAGATGCACTAACTAACTAACTAACTAACTAACTAACTAACTAAGATGAAATAAGAGGTACTAAAGAAATCCCTGTGTATTGATGCATGGGACCCGCAGTGCAGTTTTCCAGGGATGAGGGCGAACAGACTTTATGGTTGGATCTGATCCTAGGCACCTGCACAGCTCAGAGAGTTTGGAAGGTGCAGCCTCAGCCCTCTTGGTCCATTCCTGGTGGGTACCTTCTGATAGCCCTCCTAGTAGATCCCAGATCCCTTGTGCGATACGGGCTTCCTGGGGAAGCCACATGCATGCAGTGCCTGCGTGGAGCCAGGCACTTGTGGAAAAGGAACGGGCAGGGCTGGCCAGCCGAGGCCACCAACCTCCAGCCCCATCTCCTATGGAGCAGCTGACGGGTCCTCATTCCACATCAGAGCTGACAGTCGACATGTGCATCTGATAACTACATGTGCTTTTTTCCTTCAGAGGAAAGTTCAAATAGAACAAAATTATAACAAAATGCATGTATCTTATGTGTCCATTTGCTGAGTTTTAACAAATGCCTGCACCTGTAGAACTCAAACCCCTATCAAAACTACAGAACATTGCTAACTCTAGAAAGTTCTTTGTGCCCTTGCCAGGCAACCAGGCAATTCCTGTCCTACAGGCGCCTTTTTTTTTTTTTTTTTGAGAGAGCGAGCGCACATGCAAATGGCGGGCAGGAGGGGCAGAGGGAGAGAGAGACCCTTAAGCAGGCTCCACAGTGTGGAGCCCGAGGGGGGGCTCAATCTCAATACCCTGAGCTTCTGACCTGAGCCGAAATCAACAGTCAGATGCTTAACCGATTGAACCACCCAGGGGCCTCCTGCATGTGCTTTAAAGAAGTGAATGTGATTCTTGGAAATGAAGGCTGTTTGGGCCTATGTCCACAAATCTCAGCAGCTGGGCAAGAGACCCTGAGGGCAGGGTTAAAACCGGCACCACGCTGAATCTGAACTACCACATCCTGGCTGTCATCTTGTCTCTTTCTCCCCACTCCTCCTCTAAGTAAAACGCAATGCAACTCAACTCGGTATTTCGGTATTTCGTGGGGTGACCACAGCTTAGTAACCTGAAACCTTCTTAACCACTTGGCAGTGATAGAATAAGGAGAGCAGAGAGGAAAAAAGGGAAAGCAAGAGCAAAGGAATGTGGTAGGAGAAAAAAATGGAATGGGGAGAAAAGTGAAATATGAGAGAGAAAGAAAGAGACAGAGAAAAGTCCATTCTAATTTCTCTCATAGTGCACAGCTTGACTTTATTTAAGCCATGCTTACAACCATGGGAGAATTATTGTTTTTTATCATATGCAATCTATTGCTTTCAAAAGCATATAGTCACATTTCCAGTTCAATTCAATCTACATTAAATGAATCGTAGCAGTAGCTATGACTTTTCAGTACTCTTCAAAACCATTTGCCTCTACAGTTAATTCTTCCCCTCTGCACCCTCTTTGTAGATTATCAAATATTAAGAGAACAGTAGGTTAACAAAACAAAAATGGTTTCGGCTCCTGGGAGTTTCAGTCACTTGGGGTTTCCCTCAGCCCTTCCCACCATGAGAGGACAGGGCTTGATACACATCAGCTACAAAGAAAACCACCAGTTCCCTTGAACAACAACAACAATAAATTGAGGAGAGATGAATTTTTTTCTGGGAATGAGGCAGCAGAATGAAAAGAGATTTAGGAAGGAAGTATAGAGAGAAAAGAAAAGTTTCGAGGGAACGTTTAAGGACTCCAAGGAAAATACTGGATAAGAAAACAAAATCAGAGCAGAGCAAAAGGGTAAAAAGAAAAATGTGAACTATTCAAGAAACCCGGCATACTTGACTCCAGCAGGAGAGTGAAGGCTTTGAGGTCTGGGGGGGGGGGGAAGGTGTCGGAGGTCCCTGTCCTGTCCTCTGCCCCTCAGGGTCTTTGCTTCAAGCTGTCCCAGGTCTTTCCTGCCAGGTGCACACTTCAGTTCTTTCAGGCCACGAGCATCCCAGGATCCAACCAATCCTCTCCCAACCATCTGGATAAAGCTCATTTGTTTGGAAACTAGCTGCGCACCCGCCTAACATCCAATGCTGACCCTATCAGGCCTCTGGAGCCAACTGGGGCTCCCATCTGTAAGGGCCCAACGCTGTCCAAGATGGTCAAGCCAACTCTACCTTCCCATATTTCTGACTTCTCATTCCAAACCTAGTTCAGGCATCCCCTTCTGTAAGGTCTCACCTGGCCAGGTTCAGCTCCCCTTTTCTGTACTTCCTTAGCCATTAGGCTGCACTAAAATTATTGCTCCCTCGTCCCTCTGTCTCTCTGGACTTTGTGTGTGAGGGCAGGAACCATGTCTTATTCATCTTTGTTCTGTGGGCACCTACACAGGGCTTGCCACATTGTGGACACTCAGTGTTTCTTCATGACATCGACCTCTCCACCTGCCCCAGGGAGAAGTGACCATGCTCTCCTTTGAACCACTGCTCCACCATCTGGGGACCTCCATGAGAGCACCTGGAATCCAGTAACGTGCTTCTCTGTCCAGGTGTCTGCCTCTCGTTGATGGACTCTGAGGGGACTTACTTATCTCGATCTTACCCAGTCCTCGCAAAACCCAGCATAGCACCTGGCACATGGTACACACTCAGTAACTATTTGCTGGATGAATGTATAACAAATGCCTCTGTCTACCTATTCTTTCCTCTACCCAGAGGGGAAGGAGAATGGCAGGCTGTCCCAAGATGAAAACAGTCTCCCCAGCAACCTCTGTCTTTGTTGCCCCACCAGGCACGTCCACAAGCCTTTTTCTTCTAAAAGCTTTTCATTGTGACCACTTTGGGACACTGGAAGCCAAGATGGAAGGTTCCGAGAGTGGAGGGAGAAATCTGGTGCAAGAGGAGTGAAGTGTCTCATGAGGTCAAGAACTTCAAAGACGGCTGCATCACAGAACGGGGGCTTGGGGAGGACAAGTTTCAGGCGTGGAGGAGAGCACCTGCATTTTCGTACATCCCAGATTCTATACTGGACCTAAGCCAACGACGGGCCTCCTTTCCCATTCCTGGTGCAGACACAGGAGACGTGCACAGGTGTCTCAGTAACAGACACTGGGGTGAGAATCCTGGCTCTGCCACTTACTGGCTGGCAGTCTTGAGGAGTTTCAGACCTTCTCTGAGCTTTAGCCTCCTCATCTAGGTCTGTGGTAAGGGTCATGCGGGATGGAGAACATACAGCCCCAGTGTGCCCCCTGCTTATTGTGGGTCCTCGGTACCTGTCAGTTCCCACCCTGAGCCCTGTACACAGCTGAGACTTTGGACCCTCACTTTTGTACTCCAAGTGGAAGCCGGCTGCTGACACGCTGATATCTGAGTAGAAATGAAGGTAGAGCTGGTTGGAGGTGCTGTTCAGGAGGGCAGGCACGGTTGTTCCTAGGGCAAGGAGACAGGGACCAGTCACGCTTAGCCGCCCCCGCCCCCGAGCTCCTTCCCATTTCTCTTGCTTTTGCTACCTGCTGACATTCTGCTCCCAGGACCCTCAAATGTCCCCAATTATCATATTTGCTACATGACAAATTAGCACCCTCCCTCCCCCCAGATTGCTGGGCTTTCTTCTGTGGCCGAGGGAGAGGAGACCTCCAACTTCCTAGAAAATGAGCAGTGGCAGAGCCATATGCCAGCAGGAGGGGGAGTTCCACAGGCAGCCTAAGAGTTTGGTCCTCTTCCCAGCCATCTTCAAATAACTCTGACAGGTATAACTCTCTGGGCAATCCGGGCAGTGTGGACTGCTTATACAGTGCACATGAATCCTTTCTATATCTTGGCAACATGGTATTCTGAAGCCCAAAGGACCCAAATGATTGCTCTGGTCATTGGGCAAAAGCACACACCATACTCAGTGAGAAGTCTGTCACTGGAGTGGGAGACGGTGTAGCCACTTTCAAAATCAGTTTGTCAGTTCCTCAAAAAATTTAAATATAGAGTTATCATATGACCCAGAAATTCCACTGCTAGGTATATACCCAAGAGAACTGAAATCATATCCCACAGAAACTTCTCCATGAATGTTTATAGTAGCATTATTCATAATGAGCCAACAAGTGGAAACAACCAAATGTCCATCAGCTGATGGATGGATAAGTGAAATCTGGTCTATCCACATGGTGAAGTGTTGGTGCATGTTACAAATGGTGAGCCTTGAAAAATGCTGCTGAGTGAAAGAAGCCAGACCCAGAAGGCCACATATTGTAGAATACCATTTATATGAAATTTCCAGAACAAGAGAATCTATAAAGATGGCAAGTAGGTTGCCAAGTTGTGGTTGCCAAGGGATGGGGGAGGGGGGGAGTGATGGGGAGTGCATGCAAATGAGTATCTGTTTTTTTTTTTGGGGGGGGGTAACGAAAATGTTCTGGGATTAGATAGCAGTGATAGTTTTAGAATCTCGTGAATATACTAAAAGCCACTGAATTGCACACTCTCTTTTCACTGTAGCATTATCATTGTTTTATTATTGAGCTATAATTGACATTTAACATACTAGTTTCAGGTGTGTGACAGAAAGATTTAGTATCTGTATATATTGCAACACGATCACCAAAATGAGTCTAGTTAACATCTGTGACTTGTACACCTTAAAGTGGCGAGCTTTATGGCACACGAACTGCATGTCATCATAATAATGATGGTGGTGGTGATGATGATGACGAAGCCCACCACTGCCCTCTGAATTGAGGTCCCTGGAAGCCCCACTCACCTGAGAAGCTCCCCAGCATGGTTACGGTGTTGTCTGCACCATCGAACACCTCCAGAGAGTCCCAGTTCTGCTCTGTGACAAAACTGATGACTTGAATCTGGGAAGGCAGAGGGATCGAACTGCTGGTTAGGCAGCCTGTGTCCATCTGTCTGTCTGTCCCTCCCTCCCTTCTTCTCCATTCATGTAATTAATGCCAGGCCTGAGCACCCAGTCTGGGGCTGACCTTGTGCTATGTCCGTCTCCTAAAAGTGCTGTACCTACCCCCCTGAGGACCTCATTTGTTCAGTGGGGGACACAGATGTAAAACAAAGGGTCGTAAGACAGTGGGGTACTGTGTCAGACAGAGAATGGGGAGAGGGAATTTCAGGAAGTGAGACTACTTCAGTCTGAAGAGCCCCCTCCTCATCTCTCACATGTTCCTTGGGTTGCCCACTTTCCTGTCTGGATGACATGAGACATCCTGCAGGGTCCAGGAACCCACTCCTGGCCAGACCTACCCATCTCAAGTCCCTGCTGGCTGCCTCTCTAGTGGCCTTGCTGCCATAACCAGTTCTGAGGCCTTCTCCACTTGGCTCTCACTGCCGGGGACCAGTTTGGCCCCCCTTCTGCTCCAACAGCTTGGGCTCAGGTGTGACACCGAGGTGTGTGCCTGGGGCTTCACTATGCCTCATCTGTTTGCTCCTTGCCCTCTCCTAAAATGTCCCCTCTTCCATCCCCCATCATCTTGAGAAAAGAACCCTTCAAGCCATCAGAAAAACATTTTCTATGAATCTTCCTCAATCTCTGTATTTCTTTCAGTCCAGGCCCATTTCCTCTTCTGGCCTTCCCCGATGGCCCGAGCTGGTGCCACCCCTTCTCTTTCCTGAGGTACCCGTCTCTCTCTCTCCACACCCCCGGAAGCTTCTGGGCCTTGAGCTGGTATGTTTTTCTGCTTGTGGACCTCACCTGCACATCTAGCCCGAGGAGCAGGGACAGGGCTAAAATGTCTCCTCCAGGTGACCTGCCGGACTGAGGCGTCCCCTAGCCCCTACCTGGATACCAGCGCCTTCGGGGACCATGATCTTCCACACACAGTTGAGGCTGTTGAGGTAGGGCTCTGGGAAGCCGGGGGACAGGATGGTGCCCCTGCGCTCCGTGAGGTTGCCTCCACATGGCACTGGGAAGGAGGCGGTTCTGGTCAGAGGTTTCTCCTGCTTGTCTTTGAGTCCCCCAGGGGAGCCTCCCCAAACATTCCTCCCAGGCCCCCCAGCCTCCCTTGCTGGCTGTTGGCTTCTCCCATAGGCCCCCATCCCTGCTCCTTCTATGGCTCCTGTCCCTCCAACCCTCCTTCCCATGTATCCTTCCTCCAGGAACTCCAGCTCCGTCTCCTTGCTGTCTTCACACCCAACCCACAGGACTAGTGATTTGGCCTGAATGGGACACCCTACTTTAAGTAAGTTATGCTGGTCAACAGGGGCTGCTGTTGGGTCTCGCTGGCCACCCACTCCCCGGAGTCCTGGTTGTCCAGGTACTCACCCACACAGGTGGGCGCGGATACATTCCACTGGGCCAAGGCCCCAGGAATAGGGAGGCACTCGATTTCTGGGGACCCCTGCAGGGCATAGCCGGAGTTGCAATCGAAGCGGACGATGGCTCCCACAGAGAAGTCACTGCCCAGCCTCTTGCCATAGCGGGGTTCCGGCACAGAGCTGCACTGAGTGGCGCTGGTTCGGGGTACCGCTGCAGGGGACAAGGGCACTGAGGGGCAGGCCTCACCCCTCTGGAAACTGGCCCAGGGATGGACACACAATGGTAATAGAGCTGAGACTATCTGGATGGGACCCTGAGAAGCTCTGGGCACTTTCTCTCAGGGCAGTGGTAGGGGTTTTCCAGGACAAGGCCCATTTTACTGAAATATAGTTGTAACACAGCTTCTGGAAACCATGGGAGGCAGACTTTAGGCCCTGTTGGGTTTGGTGGCTTCTCCATGATGCCCCTCAACTATCCGTGTCCCACATTGCCTTACAGGGAGAATGGCCCTTCTTCCTCCCTTCACCCTGCCTTTGGCCTCTTTCCCCACGTGCCTTAAGACTCTGCCCAGGGCTCTACTCTCATGGCCTGAAGCTGAACCTCCCCTGACCCACATGGCACATAGTATGATTTAACCCAGGTCCCAGATTTGACAAGCCCCTGTGGCAGGGGAATGCAGCTCCTCCTGGGCACTGGAATGCATGCGACATGCCTAGAACGGGCCCTTAAAAAGTGGGCATGCTTCTGGACAAGGAGAGGTTGGGGCCTGCAGGTGAAAGCCAGGGCACTCCAAGATTTCGCCTTCCAAGGCCAGTGAGGAAGGGCACAGACATTGATCACCTGCTTGGTGCCAACTATTCTGTGAACTCTCTTAGCTCCATCAGTGGGGTAATATTTGTGTCCTCATCTCACAGGTGAACAAACTAGGGCTCTGAGGGGTGGAGTAGCTGGTGCCCAGTTAGAAAGTGGCAGAGCTGGGATTCAAAGCCATGTCCACCTTAATTCCAAGTCTGTGTTTTCCCCACACCTTTATTGTGCTTAGCAGAGAAAACCAAACTCCATGGGAGAGAGCCTAGGTATGACGCCTGGGCTGGTCGTCCCAATGCCACTGGGTCTGTGCCAGGCAATGGGGGAGGGGGAGGGGGAGGGCAGGAGTCAGCCTCCCGTGTCTGATTTCTTCCCTCATTTGACATGGAGTTTGGTCCAAGAACTGTCTGTTGGGCAAATGGGCATCTAAATCCAACTGAATTTCAAGGGACTGTCCTACAAACCCGTCACCGCCTCCAGCACTCTGAGACTGAGGCCCAGACTGGGGGTCAAAGTCCCTGCTCCTTTGGTCAGGGAGTCACTAAAGAACTGAGAGTGCTTCCACACCTCTTACATCCACTTCCTACATACCTTGGTAGACAAAGTGGAAGCCTCTGGCTGGTGCTTGGCCTTTGGCACTGAACTTGATGAGAACTTGATTGGAGGTGGCCAGGGGCAGCGATTCTCCTGCCGAGATAAGGGGTGACGAGGAGAGAAAGACAGTGAGTCCAGTAGTCAGCCCAGTAGAGAAGATCCTGGCCAGGAAGAAAGGGCTTCCCATACCCCCCCCCCCACAGCAATTCCTTCTATATCCCAGGTCCTCCTGAAATAAAACCTTTCATTTTTGCTGCACTTTATAGCTTAAGGCTAACTATAGAAGGCTTTAGCAGCCGTGGTCTTACCTTCACCCCCACTGCAAGGTTGGCATGACAAGAGTTCAGTGCCCCATTTAATAGGCCAAGAAAGAGAGGATCAGAAAGATTAAATGACCTTCCCAGAAAGGAGAAAGCTTCTAGATATATGTTGACTTACAAGGATGGGGAGAATGGCCATTACCAAACTGACTGGTGGTTTACTTGGAAAATGGACGTTAAAAAGAAAAATGGCACCAGCTTCTGGGAAGGAGGGTGATGTGAATATCTGAGAGTAACTGGCCCTTCCCAGATGCTGTAAAATGATGGATAACCACAGCAATTGTATAATTTATTGCTTACACTAGGACACTTGTGAGAGCCAAAGGGCAAGTTATTAATAATTATGTTGGGACAACCAAGTGAAAGCTGGGACTGTCACAAGCAAAGCAAGATGTATTGCCACCCAACTGATAACAAACAAATTGGGGAAAACCTGCATGGGTACAGGATGCCTTTATATCAGGAGATAAAGTTCTATCTTCTTTTTGATGTGGTACAGATGGACAAGAGTAAAGACAACACCAACTGGACCAACAGCTGTGAAGTGCAGTCCTGATTATCATCACTCTCTTGAGACAGTTGAGGGAATATGGCTTGGCAGGCAGTGGCACAGCCACTCTGCATGCTGCCCCTCCACAGCCTTAGGGATCCCTGAGATGGCCACTGCCCCCACCACCAGAAGGGAAGCTGAGCTTGCAGACAGCCAGGCTAAGTCTCCACTGTAGTGAAGGTTGAAGTTGGGACCAGCCAAGGAGCCACTGGGAAGCACATGTGGGGTCCACCAGTGCTTCCAGAAAGCCCATGTGATGCTACTGGCCACAGGGAGTAGAGAGTTTTATATAGCGCACTATTTACATGTGACCCAGATGGCTGAGCCTGGCTAGGAGTCATTGCCCCAGATAATTTCTGGCTGCCAAAGCAAAAAGAAAACTCATGAAGCAAAAGCCTCTCTTTATTATCACCACTGTCTCTGACTCTTTAACAGATGTGAGCAGAACAAAACTCTACTTTTCCATCCTCCCATCCTCTGGCCTGATATGTGGATTAGGGACCCTGTGATCTCTCACAAACCCACTTCAACTTCCAACCCTGGATGTACACAGACCTCCCTCTCCATGGATAAGCACATAGTAAAATCCCTGGACGCAAGACAAGCTCCCAAAGTTTTAAGGGTGAAGACCACCCAGAAATCAAAGCAAACATTTTTATGTGAACTACAAAAAGAACAGGCAAAAATCTCAGAAGATTTTCAATTGTGGTTGTTGCGAGATTAGATCTAGAATTGCATCTATGAAGTAAGAGAGGGCAGGTGTGCCGAAGAAAGTTCTGACATCAATAAAGCCTTCAGAACTGAGAAAAACTAGTACGTGGCAGCTAGATTCTATAGAAATTGAACAGAGAAGTGGAGATTAAATTTCGGAAATTCTTCCAGAATCCACAGGAAAAGGATAAAGAGATGAAAATAATGAGAGAAACCATAAGCGACATGGAAGATATATCAAAGGAACTCCAATATGCATACATCAAGAATTCTAGAGAGAGAGAAGACAGGAGAAACTGAAGGAGAAGAAATAGTTTACAAAAGAAGGTAACTTTCCTAAGCTTAAGAAAGACTTGAGTCTCAGACTAAAATTGTTCTCAAAGTGCCAGATATAATTAATGAAAAAATATTTCCACTGTAACATATCCTAGTGGGCTTTTAAATTTTAAATATAATACACAAAAATATGAAAGGCATCCAGAGAGAAAAGAATGAGTTAGCTACAAGGATAAAGAATCAGGTTGGAATCCAATTGTCTGTGATATTAACTGCTGGAAAGAAGAAAACAGCAGCTGCAGTTCTGAAAGAAGTTTGTGACCCATAATTTGATTTACAATCAAGTTGTCATTTATATGATACGTCAAAGGAAAGATGTACTCATACACACAAGGTGACAGGAAGTACTGCAGTGATGAGCCTGCTTAAAAAAAAATGAATGTAAGTAGGGAAATCAGAAACTCTCAGGGATAAAGACAACCAGGAAAATACAGTTAAACCTAAATATTTATTGTCAATGAGATAGCAAAACTAAATGCAAATGTAAACACTTGTTCTTGGGGAAGAAGTCCATAATTTACAAATAACTACTAATAATGTTAATATGAAAGTCTAAATATATACATAAGAAAAACCTTGTAAGTTAGAGATGGGTCAGATATGAATGGAAAAGCAAGAAAGCAAAAGCAAAACAAAAGAAACAAAACCCCGCAAAGAACAAAACCAGATGACAGCTATCAGACCAAATGTAAAATAAGTAAGTAAACATCCTCTTAAAAGAAAAAGACTCTCAGAGAAAATGAGGAAAGATCTCTCAGGTGAACACAGACACAAAAATGGTTGGAAACACGAGAAGACAACAAGATATCACAGTTGAAATGGAATCTTTAAATCCTCAACATTCTCAGTCACTGATATATCAAATAGAAAAACAAAATGAAGACTGTTGAGTAGTGGTCCTCAAGCTTCTCCCCCCGCCCCGACACCCCTTAGGGACGGGAGCACACCACTCTCATCAGCGTCAGGGTCTCCTCATCAGTGTTTCTCCAAATGAGGAATAAGAGATGATCTGAGAATACTGATATTTATACCAATAGGTCCTATCTATCTATCTATCTATCTATCTATCTATCTATCTATCCATCCATCCATCCATCTATACTTATTTCTTTCTCTCCATTGGTCCTTTACATTTATATCTATATCTGTATCTATATCCACATTTCCATATACAGGTCTTAAATGTATCCTCTCTCTCTCTCTCTCTGCCTATGTCTATACTTCTGTATCTACAGCTAAACTTATACCTCTATCTATCTTGAAAATCAAGAGATTTTGAAAAAGCATCCTACCCCAAGAGATCTTGACTTATGCTCCCGGCTGGGTGTGCGTATGTGGGGTGTTGATATCAAAAACTCATTTCATTGAGAATCACTGATAGAATGGAATTGAATAATAAAATTGAGTAAGATTGGCCTAATGGCTATTACAAAGCTAATTTAATCCTAACAATAGCTCCAGGAGGCAGAGGTTTTCCTCTCTGCATTTTATGCTGAGGGAACTGCAGCTCAGAGGGGTCAAGTGCCGGGCCCCACAGACACCTAGCTGGCCAGGGCGAGTGCTGAAATTAGGGGCCAGGCAGTGAGCGCTGGGCCTGAGCTCCCTGTCCTCTGTGGCCTCTCAATTCTGCAGAGAACACACTCTCTTCTGAGATAAACTTAAGGAATTAAAAAAATGTCTTTGGCTACTGAGTGGGCCTCATTTCATCCCCATAGCAGAAATGGTTCAGGCTATATTCTCTCATCATGTGGTAATAAAATGAGAAATTAACACAAACATTTAAATGTAACAAGAACAAAATCCAAGTTCCTGGAGGAAAAGAAAAGGCAGCCTTAAAGGACTCAGGCAAAACGAGGAAAACAGGATGACAGATTATCTAGAAAGTAGCGAGGAGGACAATAGCACACATCGATACTCATAGCACGAAGCCCGGACTATCTTAGAGAGGAGTGTACCGCTAGCCACGTGCTCTTTATTACACAGGGAAGATAACGAACAAAGCTCTAAACTCAAAGAGTTAGCACAAGAAGAACAGCATAATCTGAAGAAAAACAGGAGAAGAGACATTATGAAATAAACCCAGAAGTCAATTAACTAAAAAAAAACAAAGTCCACAGAAGAATTGGGAAGCAGAAGCAATAAGAAACGCAACAAAACAACACAAAACCCCTGCTCCCGATGGGAAAAGAGGGGCACTAGGCACTAGGCAGTAGGGCCTTTTGGCACCTAAAGGGACGGGCTATAACTGCTAACACAAAGGAGATTCAACAGCATCAGAGTCTATGCTACAACCTATGCTGCTGAATTTAAAATAATTACAAAATGGGCTTTTTACTACAATATAGAATATCCACATTGATATTGAGGTAATATACTTGAATAGACCAATAACAATGGAAGAAAATAAAAGAAAAACACCGAAAAGGAAGAGATAAAATAATGAGACAAATTTATTTGCAGAAGGTATTGCTTCTTGCCTAAAGGGCCCAGGAGAAATCAGTCGGCAGTGTTAGCATTATTACAGAGGGTTCATTGACTTTACAAAATAACCATACCCAAAATACCAGTCTTATAATATAGTAGCAGAAACCAGCTAGAAAATATAATGGAGGGAAGGGGAGACCCGTTCACAGCAACAACAAAAACAACAACAAAAATTGCCATGAAAAATCTAGGAGGGAAGTTAACAAAATGAATACAGCTGAAGTGAAAATTAGAGCCCTGTCCCCAAGGTTACAAAAGATATATTGATGGAGAGACATACCATGTTCCTGGAAGGGAAGAAGCTGACTATCATAAAGATGTGAATTCTCCCTCAATGAATCAATAAGTTTAATGGAAGTTCAATGAAAATTCTGATGCAATTTTTTTTTAACTTGGCAAGATATTTCTAGAAGTTATTTGGAGGCAAAAATCAACAAGAACAGCCAATAAAAAATTCAAAAGAAAGAATGAGTTTGGGGACTTATAGTACCATATGTTTAAAATTATAATATTAAACATTTTCATAATCTTACACTAAACTTTTTGACACTGATACAAAAATAAACAGACATTTAGAGACATGGATAAAAACTCTAGAAACATATCCTTAACTTCATAAAAATTTAATAGATGTAAATCTGGCATTTTGAAAATTCTGTTAGGACAACTGATTAACTAAATTTGAAAGAATATGGTTAGATTCCCTATAACAAATAACAAATCAAAATAAATTCCAAAGGTATTAAAGCAAAACAAACTGAAAAGAAGCAAAAGAAAACACAGAATATTTACACAATCAGCATAAAAGGAGAAAACTAAAAAAGAAAGCATTGATAGATCTGATATCATGGGAAATTTAAATTTTCTGACATTAAGACACACCCTGAAGGAAGTTAAACGGTAAATGACAAACTGTAGGGGAAGGCTTTTTATAGCATATAATATAGACATGAAGTTTTTATGGTACATGATAATGCATAGCTTGTAATAATAATGGAGCTCTCCTAAGTCAATAAGAAGATAAATGCTAATAGAAAAATCAACAGCAATTCACAATTAAATTCACAGATAAAAAAATGCATGGGCCAATAATTACATTATAAAAAGGTTAACCCAACTAGTAATAAAAAAAGGCAAATTAAGAAATGAGATACCATTTTCACTTTTCAAACTGATGATGTTTTGTTTCCTTAATTAGCTAGTTTTTGTGAGAATAAAACATGCCCTCTTATTCACTGGTGATGAACAAAGAGGCAAGAACTTTGTAGAGGGATGTTTGGCATTTTGGCATATCTCAAAATCTGGGATTTTCAGAATTCTGTTGAAACAACTGATTAAGTTTGAAAGAATATAGTTATATTCCCATAAAAAGCCTTAAAGATCACACATATCCTTTAACTTAGCAATTCTACTTCTAGATAATCTAAGGTAATAGTCAGAAATGTATATAAAGACATATGCATAATACACGGAGTTACTACTATTCATGAGAATGAAAAATTAGAAACAATCTCAATGTTCAATAATAGGGAATTCATTACATACATTTTTTACATAAATTTTAAGTAACTAGATGATAGATTATTTTGCATCATTTAAAAATCCTATTATAGAAGAAAATAATGACAGAAATGCTCACAATGAACATTTCAATAAAAATATGTATATTGTTTTATTCAATAAAATATGCAAAAGATTAAGTCTAAGTAGATATAAAGCCTGGGGGGGGGAATACACTCCATCTTTCAATGGTTCTTTCTGGGTCGTTTTTATTTTAATTCTCTATACAATTATTTTGTCTTGCCTCTAAGTTTTCTACATTGAAAACGCAGTATGCTTTAATTAGAAAAACATGTTGGGTTAAGAATAAACCAACAGGGTCAGGCTGGTGATGGGTAGTAAGGAGGGCACATATTGCATGGTGCACTGGGTGTTATACGCAAGTAATGAATCATGGAACTTTACATCAAAAACTAGGGATGTACTGTATGGTGACTAACATAATATAATAAAAAATTATTATATAAAAAAAAGAATAAACCAACAGGGGAATACTACACCACTAGGGGGAAGCAGGTGTAGACACAGCTTGGGGTGAGAGTAGCTTCTGAAGCCCCCTTCTATGTTTGCGCTACCAGGAGCTGACTGTTGCGTTGTAGAGACAGTACCAGCTTACGATAGACACAAAGCTGTGTGGTTCCACCGTGGCCAGTCTTATAGGGCCTCTTTCCTTCCAGTTGGCCCACGATGCCCTCAGCCCGCCCCCATGCCCAATGCCGGCCGAGCCCTGGGTACCTGTGTGGGAGCCCGAGAGGGAGCTGAGGAGCCGGGAGTGTTGGCTGTGGCCGTCATGCACCTCCACCACGTCGTTGAGGGCCGTGTGGAAGAAGGCGAATTGTCCAAACACCACTGTGGAGGAGACACGGTGTGGAGACCTCAGCATGGAATGTTGGCCGCCATCTTGGGGGCAAGGACTGGAGGTGTGGGGACTGCAGGCCAGGAGCAGGGAAGCCCTGGAGGAAGTTGTTGGTTCCTGGGGCTAACTGCTTGCTGAGGCTTTCTGCGGGCTGATCAGAACACTGGCCAGACACCAGGCATGGGGCTGCGAGGAGATGGAGAGGCCCAGCTGGCATTCTCCCTCACGGGTCAAGGTAACACTGAAGGCTGAACTCAACGGTCAGGCCTGGTGGAAGTGGAGCTGAGCTAACCCTATTCCCTTCTCAGACAGCAGTGGCATTAGCTACTCATGGACATGGAAGGGCCTTTGGCAACATCCCCCATTTTCCATGTGATCTCAGGACCCTGTATTTTCCTTTATTTTTTCTTCAAAAATCCAGACGACTGGGACAGCCCTTGATACAAGATGCCCCATGTTTTAGAAGGAGCAGCTACTCTTGGGGAAGGAGCAACTGTCTAAGGAATGGACAAACATCTTTAGCTCATTTCCCTCTCGCCAAGCCAAGGGAAGAGGCAAAATGGCATTTATCAAGCACCTCCTGTGTGCCAGGTACCCATTAGAATGCTTACTCTGTGCAAGCAGGAATGTTTCCTATCCCATCCACCTAACTCAGTACCCATTTTCAGGGCTTTAAAATGTGTTCTCCTTCCTGCTCCTTTCTCCACCCCTCCAACTCCTGCTCCTTTCCCTCTTGCCCTGGTTCTTGCTCTCAGATGCACCTGGCGAGCTAGGAGGCCGGTGCAGACAGACTGAACCAAGGTCTTGCAGATAGCTGAACTGGAGCTGTGCCCGCTGTGGGGTCAGTGACACAGCCCCTCTGGCAGTGACTGGCAGAGAGGGAGTGGCTGAGGAAAGTCCCTGTGATTCGTAAGTCAATAAAGGGGAAAAAACCCCACTTAAGCAAAGAGATAAGCAAGATAATTTCAGATAGTGTTAAAATTAAGCCCTAGAGGTAATGGGAAAACATGATAGGATGAGGCAGGTCACTTTAGGTAGGGGATCAAAGGAAGATCTATTGGAAGAGGATGTCAGAGCTGAGACCTGGAGCTGGAGGACAAGTATTGCAGACCCAGAGGCAAACAACTGCCCCTAATCCCTGGGTTCAGCATCCTTGGTCAAGAGAAGATACTTGGGACAGATCACTCCCTTCCTCCAACCAGCTCTCTGCATGCAGGTTTCAGCCCAGTGAAACTGACCAGACTTGGGGTTGGTTCTTTTAAAGGCCTGAGCTTTTTATTATGGGAAGAATCCAAGCACAAACAGCACACCACTTATCGAGGATTCTCCTCTGTATGGCAGATTGGATTGGAAAACCTTGTAGGACTTCACTCACAGTGACCCCGCAGATTAAAAGCTCCTGCCACTTAAGTATGTTGGGGAGCATGTGCCTATGCACCTAAGTGCACAGGTGCTGGGGTCGGAATGGTTCATGACGGCTGGAGCTGTAGGTTAAGATGAGAGTGGGAGTTTAGAGAGGACATGTCTCGCTCGTATCTGCAGCAGGTGCATGGTCCCTGAGAGATGCTTCATAAATGCTTGGTGATGTCAGGTGTTATCCTATATCCACACCATCCTATTTCAAGAATCAGCGGCCAGCTCTCCGCAGGCTGCCCCATCTGTCCCTCTCCTAGATGGTCAGGATATATCAATGCCCCTTACCCCACCCAACACCAATCCTGCTTAGAAATAGTTGTTACTCCTCCTACAAAGAGGAGATCCAGGGAGAAATCATCCAGGTGGGTCACCTGATTGATTGTCCAGGTACAACCAGCCTGGTTGCCACTTAGTACGTACTGAATTCTCCAGGAATGGCAGGACTCTTCAATGTCCCCACTGCCAACCAGGTGACAAGCCTGGCTTCTTTTTGCCTGCATTTCTTAGAATCTGGAAGTTTTTCTGCTGTCTCAGGACACTGTTCTGCTCCTCACTTTCTTGTTGACCCTACCTATAGTTGCTGGACCAGGCACCCAGTCTCAGATAGAATATTGGAACATGGTGGTTCCTAGTTCTGTCCTACTCCTTTCTTCTTCCTGCCCTTTGGCTGCCCTCCCCCGGGGTTCCCAATCAGCCTGGAACTGCAGCTCCTCTACTGAGACTTAGGCTGTGCTGGCTAGCTTCCGGTGTCCCTGCCTTCCCTCTGTCCTGGCTAGTTCCTCCCCAGCTGCATCCCCTGGTTCTGCTGGCCTCACCAGGGCCCCTCCTCCCACATGTATCAGGAATGTGCCCTACTGTGTATCCTACTTCCACTTCATGGCATCTGCAACCAGGTGTCCTATATAGGAGACTGTCTGCCCGTTCCCACAATGGGAGTGCATACAATTGAGAGTGGGATTGGGACACAACTGAGAAGAGCTGGAGGCCCTGGAAGAGGTCAGAAAACATACAAACAGACATGCAACACCTCCATACCATAGTCCTTGGGCACGGTGACAAAATAGAGGCAGATCTGTCCACTGGTGTAGTTCTGGGGGTAGTTGGGGGACAAGACCACTCCGTCTGAACCCACATATTGTCCCCCACAGGGGGCTGAAAGAGAAATCAGAGAGGGCCAGGTGACCTTATAGACCTCTCACCAACAGTCATCCTTTGTTCTGCCCACCCCCAGCCTGAGTCACTGGCCCTGGTGGGGTGGCCCTGAGGTTTGCAGCCACTAGTGTGGTGGAGGGGAGTTCTGAGGACATCCCTGGCCTGACATGTGGCCTGAAATCCACCCTGAAGCCATCCAAGGCCCTCCTGGCCACACGTCAGATCTTGTCCTCTAACTAGTAACACCAGCATTGGTCCCTAGAGGCACAGGGGCCTAGCAATGTTCTTCGGCCCCATGGCTGAAGTCTCCCCCAGGCAGTTAGTGTCTCATGAGCAGAGAGCTGAAGGTCCCAGAGTAGCCCCACTGGGAGTAGCCGGTTCATGCAACCCAGCCACCTTCTGTTCCCATCCATGGTGCCCAGTTCCACAAGGGGTGACCCTGAAAGCCAGCCCCTCTCCGCTAGGCAAAGGGGCCTCCTTGCTTTCCAACTTGGATGGCCACCATGCTCTTGAAATTCTGACACTCTTGCCAGGGCCCCATGGCTAACCAGATTCTGCTGGCCTTAGTTTCACACACCTGACCTCTCAGTAACTCTTCCTAGGCTCAGGAACAAGCCCAGGTCATCTTTAAACTCCCATCTCCCTCCTACGAGCTGGTGGTATGTCTGGGGGCCCCTGCGGAGGACCTCTATCTGAGTGGGGGTGGGAACGCTATGTGATCCGAGAGCGAGGACACATTGATAGGGACTGTACACCTGGTGAATTACCAGCCTCTCTCATTCACAGTGAACACAAGCAGCCTGCTCTGAGGCCATGTCCCACCCCTCCCCATCCCCCAGCCAACAGCCCCCTCTGCCGCTGGCATGCCCTCACTCCCTCCGACCCCTTCCCGTCCCCACTCGGCCACCTGTGCACACTGGTCGGGGGTTGTTCCACGCCGGCTTCCCATCAGGCCCTAGGACGCAGCTGAGGGTAGAGGCACCCTCAACCTCATAGCCCCCGTGGCAGTAGTAGGTGATGGAGGAGCCCAGCTTCAGGTCGGACCCCACCCGCGTGCCATTCTTGATGGAACCAGGATCAAAACATGACTCCCGTGGGTTTTCTGGAAAAAAGACACACACACACACAAACACACACACACACGCACGCACGCACACACCACACATGCAGAGGACTCATTAGCGGCCTAAGTCCGTGGTGTAGCACGTAAGAGAAGACCGACTTGAATTAGCCAGAGCATATGGGGATTTGGGAGTGGTGGTCCTTCTCCCTTCAGGTCTGAAAACTTCTCTAAATCTAGGGTTGGAGGTCATCTTGGAGAAAGAAGTTTTCCTTCTCCCACATTCTTGCCCTGACCCACAAGGGAATGAGTCATAGCTAAACATCTGGGGCCCCTTGTCACGAATGGACTCATTCCTTTCCAAGAGAGGCTGCCCGCTGTCATATCCACACCTGGCAGGTACTTCTCAGTGCATGGGCACCAATACTTAGATTTAGGAAGGAAGTAGGAAACCGCACTTTAAGCCCTGGACTTTCTAGGGTTAAACAGTTTTCCAGAGTTGTGCACTGGGCTACTGGGTGCTTGCTAGTTTATTAAAACAATAGTATTTTTCCACTTGATTTTCATTGCATATATGTCTTCCCAATTAGGCATCCCATGAAGTACCTAACAGGCACCCACTCTGTCCCTCTACGCTGGACGAGAGTGGACTTGGTGCTGCCTGAGCAACTGAGAGCCCTGGTTGGGGCCCCACATCTCTGGAGAAGGGTACTCTGCAGCCTCCCTCACCATTAGCTGGAAATCCTGAGGAGTCTTGAGAGCCAATGTCCACTTGCACCCACTGACGCTTTCTCTCATCCTCCTTGTCCAAAGACCACTGGTGTCGTCATGGCTGGGCAATGTTAGGGACATGCCACCGGGTATCAGGTTTCCATTGGACTCCTGGAGGTTATACTACAGGGAGGTCTGGAGATCAGGGCTCACAAAAGGTGCCGGAAGCCCGTGCAGGAGGACTCAAAAGTTCAAATAGCACATTTAAGGCAGAAAGAGCCAGAACAGAAGGGGTCAGAGTTCAAAGATGAAAAGCTGAGGAATTCTGCTGAGGCTGTCCTTGTCACCTGGATGTCTTTTAGGCTGCCTATCTGAGGCAGCCGCTGCTTGGGGCGGGGGGTTGCTCAGCTGCCAGTTAGCCCAGTGACTGATGGGATGGGGCTCTGAGAGTCCATGGTCCTGCCAAGTCTGGCTGCTCTTGCACTGGAGCCCTGAGGACGGCCCTGCTCTTTGTCTTCACCTATAGCTAAGGGTGTAGTAGTCCCGGATATGTTGCATTTAAACTCAGGTGGGACCCAGAAAATGGTCCTTCTTCTAGCAGAGGACCCCTCAGTGGTTTCCTTGTGCACCCTGTGGTGCGTTGCCTTCACCCCCTCATCAAACCTCTCTTCTCCCGAAGCCCACTGGCTCTGGCTAGAGTACAACTGGCCATTGGGGAACCCATCTGAGAATCAGAGAGACACAGAGAACAGTCACCATCTTATATTTCATCTGTCCTTTTTACAAATGACAGCAGGTCAAACCTAATTTGAAGTGCCAAGAAATTAGGTAACTTAGAACTAAGTTGACATAGCTCGTGAGGGGCAGAACTAGCTGTGGCCCCCAAAATTCATTTCCCTTCTTCATCCTTCAATAACAGAAACCGGATTTTATCCAGAGTACCCAGGCACCAAACTTCCAGCCTCCAAGCAGCTATATCTGGCCAAAGAGATGTAAACACAGTCAAGTCGAAGAGTCTCCTGTCTCATTCACAGGAAAAGCCCAAAGCCTTACAGGCCTACAAGCCCTGCACCTTCTATCCCCAATCCCCACCCCTCTACGCTCTTGATCTCAACTCCTATCATTCCTTTGCTAACTTTGCTCCAACCACATTGGCCTCTGTGCATGGAATGTTCCTCTACCCACATGGCTCTCTCTCGTGTCTCTTTCAGGATTTAACACAGTGTCTCCTTAGAGACACTTCCTTGGCCAGCTGCTCACATTTTTGATCTTCCTCTCCCCAGCACTCCCAGTCACCTTTCTCTGCTTTGTTTCTCTGCACTGGCATTAATACTATCTCATGTACTATATATTTACCCAGTTTTTTTCTATCTTCTGCCACTAGAATGTAGGTTCCATGAGACAGTTATCCAGTTTTATCTACTGCTCTAGTCCAGTGCCTGGTACATGTTAGGCATTCAATAAGTACCTCTTACATGGATAAATGTGGCACTTCTAGAAAGGCTTCTTTAAGAAAAAGTGACTCAGCTGAGAGAATGCTCATTGGCCCTTTATTCCTTCTTTCCTCCTTCCCCCAGTCTGAACTTAGACATGATGGCTAGAACTCCAGTTGTCATCTTGGATCCTGAGATAGCCATGATGATGGAAGCCATGTCTTCACATGGCAGAGCAGAATGACAAAAGGAGCAGGGGTGGGGGTGGGGGTGACCTCATCATCCTTGGATGACAATCTCTAGATTTCCTTTACAGGAAGGAGGATAAACTTCTACCTCATGTAAGAAGCTGTACTTTTGGGTAACAGCTGGGCATGTCTGTTGCAGAACTTGACACTATCAGAAAGTCCTTTCTTCCCTTCTCTGCATGGCAAAAACTCCTACACTTTTTAATGCCACCTTCTCTTGAGCGAGTTTCCTGAACTTTGCCTTCTATCTGGCAGAATTCTGTTTTTCTTTCCTGAATTATAGCATGTGTGGTATATTATCTTGGTAGGTTGGATAAGTGTATTTCTTTCCAGTGGATTCTGGACTCCTCAAGGACAGGGACCATCACCTATTCTCTTCATAACCCTGGCAATTAGCACAGAACCTGGTATGAGAGCTGGCTCTGTTTGGCACATAATGGCTGCTTAATAAATGAATGCTGAATTGATTGGCTGAACACCTCAGGGCTTGGCAAATCCACAATCACATCAGCGATTCCAACTACAGACTGTATTTTATAGTCACTCACATGTCAGAGCAAGAAGAGCTCATCATTCCAAGCATTATCACATTAATGAAAATGACAAGGGTAATGATAATGATGATAGCCCCTTACAGAGAAATATCACATTATAATTTTCAAAGAACCTTCCAATCTGTTATCTCATTTGTGCCTCACAATGGCCTCTGCAGCAGGCAGGGCCAGGTGTGCTCCTGTTCAGGTTACAGATGAGAAATGTGGTGATCAGAGAGGCTAAATGAGTTTCCCAAGCATTCAGCTGGTAAGAAGTAGAATTAAGACCAAAATCAGGTCTTTAGTCAGTCAGACTAGAGCTCAGCTGTGAATGATAAAACTGTAATGACTGAAACCTCATTGGGATAATAATAATTAAAAACCAAGCCCTCCAAAACAAGAACAGTAAAAGAGCCAGCTTCTTTTTATCCTAATAGATAAGGAACATTTCTAAACATGGTAATAGCAGGACACTGAAAATAGCAATCCGCACGCCCAACCAGTAAGGAACTGGTTAAACAGGCTGGATTACAGCCATCTACCAAAATACAACCAGGCTTTAAAAAGAACCGCAAAAGTCTTTGAACACGGATATGGAAAGACGACCAAGATCTATCATTGGACAAAAACCAAAACAAAGTAAAAACAAACCCATATGACAGATTAGTACATATGGTGTGATCTCTAGTCACATAGAACAGAGATCAGCGAACTACAGTCTACAGTCTCACTGCTTGTTTTGTATTTTCAATAAAGTTTTATTGGAACATAGCCATGCCTATTTGTTTAAATAATGTCTATGGCTGTTTTAGCATTACAACAGCAGAGCTGAGCAGATGTAAGAGAGATCTGTCTGGTCTGCCAAGCCTAACTATTTATTGTCTGGTCCCTTACAGCAAAAGTTTGCTAACCCTTGTTCTAGAATTTACACTACTTTGTATTTACATTAAAATATCTGGAATGAGATAATAAACCATTAATAATGGTACTTCAGGGGATGGTAGTAACGGGAGGTGTCATGTTTTTAGAGTACATCTTATGGACTTCTATGTTGCTTGAATTTTTCCAACAAACATGTGTTACTTTTAAAATAGGCAAACATGAACGTATCTCCAT
The DNA here is from genome assembly GCF_017311325.1 of Ursus maritimus. Lineage (NCBI taxonomy): Eukaryota > Metazoa > Chordata > Mammalia > Carnivora > Ursidae > Ursus > Ursus maritimus. The sequence goes on from NW_024425786.1 coordinate 25,184,771, forward strand.
TTTGAATTTAAAGAAGAAAGACCCATGGCTGTGGTGGGTGGTGGTAATGGTGGTAGTGGAAGCAGGTGTGGAAATCTGGTTGTTACTCCTTGGCCCATAGTGTTATGTCCAGAGGCTTGAAAGAGAAAATAGGTACATTTTAGTACCTTCTGGTAGAAGCCGACCTTGGCCTTTCCTGAGTTATTTCAGATTCTCTAACGCAGGCTTCAAACTCTTCTTCTGAACTTCTTCAAACTCCCTCTGTCTGCAACACTCCCCCAGCCCTGTTCTTGCACAGCGGCTTCTTCTCAACCTTTAGGCCTCTGTTTGTCACCTGCTGGGTGAGGTCCTCACCTTCACCAACTGCCATTCTGTAGTTGACTCCCCATTTCTCTTTCTCACAGCAACATTCTCTTTCCTAACTTCTACTTCTTACTCCTTGTTGGTCTACTTATGTATTGTCTATTTCCCCCACTCACCTTTATATTACCTTAGGGTGGGGACCATGACCACTGTGCTCACTGCTGTAGCCTCCATATTCAGCATAGGGCATGGCAGGAAGTGGGAGCTCAATAAGCATTTGCTGAGTGAATGAATGGTCTCTACACTCATGAATGGACATCCTAGCCTGTCCCTGTCCAGGAGGAGGCCACCACACCTGCTGGAAGATGACAACAAAAGTCCCCCCCCCCATACACATACACCCATTCTTCTGATGTTTTTGGCTTGGAGAAAGACACTAAGTCTCTCTGGGACTCATTTTTAGTAACTGTATCCAAAAACCAGGCTCCTCCTTATTCCCCGTTTCCTTCGAGCGAAGGGTAGAGCTACCCAGGTGGCTGAATTCAGATGAGAATGCCTGAGAGCATGGTTTTATAGAAGTCCACAAATGACATGATTGCATTCAGAATCATCTAGAAGACCTGCCTAGAATGACTCAGACACCACAATCACCTGCCAGGAGTAGCTGGACAGACACACCTACAAACTCATCCACTGTCTTATAAGTAGGGGAGCCTCCAAGATCTCATCGGTAGCAGAAATGTCTCTCCATCTGGTTGTCATGAGGACATGAAGTCTGCGGAGGCAGAAACTTAATTTTGTTCCCTGCTTTGTTCTCAGCCCCTATAAGAGTGTCTGGCATACATAAGGTGCTAAATAAATATTTACCGAGCAAACAAAAGAATAAAACTGCATGATCCACCCTTGGCCCTAATGAAAAAGCCTAATTCCATGACATTATTCAGTGGATGCTTCCCTTAAGCCTGATCAGTCTGAAGGTCCTCTGGGATTTGGAATTGGGACCCAGACTAGGGAGTGATTCAGAGTCAAGAGTGAGGCGGCCATACTTGTCCCAGGGGAAGCAATGAACGTGCATCTGCAGAGAGGGGAGAATGTAGCAGATCCTTAGGAAGAAGCGGGGAGGAGACCAAGTGGTCCTGGAGACAGGAGGTAATCTCAACCTTCGACTCTTCCTTCCTGATTTCAGTCCCTTGGAACTTTATGCTTCCTGCCCTTGAGCTCTTGTATTTTAAAGATAGACTCCCTTCTTGTGTTTAGTTAGAGGGAGTTTTTGTTATGTGTACTGTTAAAATATAGAATCCCTTTTAGCTTAAATTAGTCTGGCCATCAGTTTTCTTATAAGAAAGTTTTTGTCTCAAGTTGGATTCAATGCGTTTTGGTTTTTTGCATTTTTATAATAAATTAACCCCCTTTTTTTGCTGAAGTTCGTCTGAGTGGGTCTCTCAATTTGAAACTAAATGAGCCCTGACTCAGCTGTGACCACATTGTTTCTGCTTCCCACTTGGGAATTTGGCAGGATGTGGGGAAAGGTCCCTGGTCTGTGTGCCTCTGGTCAGAGGGGTGTTGACCTCAGAGAGTGGTTTTCCCTGGACTAAGCCCAGCAGAGTCTGGCAACATCTCCTTACGTCGTTCCCCTCACCTCCCAAACCAGGACACCTGAAACCAACAGCACCCAGGAGACCCAGATACTCAGCATTAGAGGAGCCCTGGATCTCTCTAAAAGACAAGGCTGCATTCTGCCTCTGGACACAGGATGCAGACGATTCTCTTCCTAAGGATCCAGATCTGCCTCAGTGTGCTAGTCCTTAGTGGGCTACCTCTCAGTGTATGGTGTTCTATGGACTCACGGAGTGTAGTGTCTCAATTCCTTGCCATGGATCGGAGACATATATAGGATACACACACACACCACAAATATTCATGTTATAAATATTTCACACTCATGTGTGTGCAAAACATCTCACACTTTATATCTTCAGTAAACAGAAAAGAAAATGTACTGCATTTGATAGGGATAGCCCATGAGGAGGGTTCCAAACTCTTCTCTATTCCAAACAAGAGTAGAACAAATGAAATATCCATTTCACAGGAAAGAAGGCAACGGATAGAGAAGATGGATTAAAGTGTGCCCCAAGCAGCTCCTGGTGCTGGGCCCTGTGCTGGGGGCTGCGCCTGTTTCCCACCCCCACACTAGCTCTTTCATGCAGTGTGCTGTCCTTCTTTGACGGGTAAGGCATGGATGCTCAGAGAACGAAAGGGACTTGCTTAAAGTCATACAGTTAATAAGAGATGAGGGCCACCCCATAAAGATATTGAGCATGGGGAGGGATATCACTGAGGCCATGGGATCTGGTAGCAGAGGAGACCCACTCCAGGAATCCAGGGATCCATTCTAGGAGAAGGAGGCCAGGAGGCAAGGCAAAGGGTCCCTGGGTCCCACAAAATGGGTTGTCTGACCAGAGGCCATAGTAGAGGGGTGACTAATATCAGGGAGTGTGTCATCTGAGAAGGCAGGCAGGCTGCCTCAGGCCTCACCAGGCATCTCCTGCCCCAAACAGCACATTTATCTTGGTGCTTATACCACAGATGCCAACAAGATGGTGGAGGGTGCACGGGCGGGCATCCCCACTCCCCGCTCCCCGCTCCCCAGTAATTGGCCTCCTTCAGCCACTTGGTTGGCCCAGATGCCTGCCTGGAAGGCCTTTTTTCCTGGGGCTCTGTTTTGGAGCTGGGGACCCCTCCAGATGTGGTCTTGGACCAACAGTTGAAGGTGGGAAGGGCTTCCTTGGGAAAGAGGGCCTGGAAGTGTGGCCCTGGCCCGTGGCTTCAGTGGAGGGGATTGGGTGAGAGGTGGCTGCAGCCAGGATGCCGTGAACCCAGGAGCTTACTGTATCCAGGGATGGTGAGCTAAAGTCCTCTTGTGAAGAGGCTGGAAGGGGTGACCTCTGGGGTGACATTTTGGGATCTCCACCAGGGGGAAGACCCCAGCAGGGACAAGCTGGAGGTGGCTAAGGTGGTTGCTAATGCTTGACCAGGGTAAAAAGCTATCACTTGTGGTGGCGACACAGGGTGTCATTTTGCAAGGGTGCAACAGAAGGGCCGGGGGGCAGGGAACTTGAGGGTACTTCTGTGGGTGTGATGGAAGAGGTGAACAGGAAGAAAACTGAAGATGGTAATATGGCAGTGGGGACAGTGGTGGCAGAGCGATGGGTCCCGGGCTGAGTCTAAGTCATGCCTCTTTCAGAATTCCGCACTATGTGATGGTGTTTGTTCTGATACCAGCGCATGCAGAAGCGTTTGGGGACAGGAGGTTTATTGAGTGGCAGGTGTCTGGAGGAAGAGAGGATGGCAAAATATCCATTATTCAGACCAGCCCCACGAGGAGAGAAGACCGCAGCAAAACGTTCTCTACTTTGTGCGCTAAGTATCTTCTAGGATTGTATCTGACCAAAGAGCAGGCAGTCGGTAAATTTCAAGGATTTCGATGTGGTGATGGACGTGAAGTACGTAGGACCATGTGGGCGGTTGGTCAATGCTAAGTTAGCTGTTGTTATGATCGGTATTATTTGTGAGTGTGCGTGAGACATTCCCAGCAGTTGCCAGAAATATTTAATTAAGGAGCCCTTTAAAAGGTTGCTGAGGTCCGACACTATGCAAGTGGGGGACATGAGCCAGAAACTTTTTAACTTTAACGGGTAATATGACCCCATTTGTCCACACAGGCTGATGAGGCCCGGGTGAACTTGGGTTAGAGCAACAATAACAAAATCAATCATCTCTAGAGTATCTGTAGAGTGTTTAGCACCTACTGGGCATTGTACTCCAACATATAATATGCATGTATAAAATATCTTTTAATTTTAACCTTCTGCAGCGTAATTATTATTACCACCACTTTATAGATGGAGGAACAGCTTCCAAGAGATAATAACTTGCCAAGCGCACAAATCCAGCAAGAAGTGGAGCTCGGGTTTGGATGGTGGCGTCTGGGATAATTAGGGAAGAAAAGGTCACACAGAGAATAACAGGGTAGAAGCACTCAGAGTGGCTGGGCGCCTGGAGCCTCTCTTACTCTTGCTGCTGGGACATTACGGAGCGCCTGCTGCGTGCTGGGTGCCGGCCCAAGGGCTCCGAAGCGCAGAGTCATGGATCCTCACAACGGGTCTGTGAGGCAGGCATCAGTCTACCACCATGTTATGATGAAGGAATGGGGGTTTAGAGAGGTTCAGTAACTCGCCCAAGGCCACACAACTGCCAAGTAGCAAACATGAGCCCGGGACGCAGTTAATCTGACAGTCTAGGCTCTCGACGGGGCAGGGAGCGAGGCCTGTTTGTTTGTAAGGAGATGCTTGTGGGAACACGGCCATACCCATTCCTTTATATTTTGTCTTGGGCTGCCTGAGTGCTACAGTGACAGCACTGAGTGGTTGCGACAGAGACCGAATGCCTCACAAGCCTAAAACATGAACTATTTGGGCCTTTAAGAAAAAAATGTGCTGAGCCCCGCTTTGACCTCTATGCTTTGTCTTGCAAGGACTAACCCTCACAAGAAAGGACACAAGAGGAGCAGGGATGTGGAAATAGAAATGAGGTGCGAGAGTGCCGGTCCCCCTTTCTCCCAGGCCTGGGGCACATGGGAGGGAAAGGCCAAGCCACCCGGAGGGCCACAGGGAAGGCAGAGGCTCTGCCTGTGACCCAGCCCCGTGCCCTCCTCGCCATCCCTCCCCTCTGCCAGGTCTGGCTGGCCCTGCCCTCCGTACTCTCGGCCACCAGGGCTCTACCTGTGTAGTCGATGACGAAGCCCGCACTGCTCACGGACGCGTCACTGCGGAAGGCGAGGAAGAGGCTGTTGCTGCTACTCTCGATGCGGCCTGGGAGCTGGGAGCCATAGAAGCTTCCTATGAGAGGGCTGAGAGAGTCCCGTCCATCGTAGATATGGAGGAAGTCATAGCCAGGCTCCAAGTTAAAGCTGGGGAATAAAAACATCCCGCCCCCACCCCACTAAGGTCACAAAAGGCCCATGCTGGGCCTTAGGCTCAATCGAGGGAGGGGGCCTCCCAGGCAGTGAGCCGTCCGCCCCACTGGAGCCCAACTCCTGACACTTTCTGGTGGGAGGGAGAGAGGGAAGCCCCAACGGCCTCCCAGTCAGGCCAGGAGATGGATAAGCCAGGCCTGGGGGCAGAGGAGACTGGTCTGAGAGTCAGTGCCCAGAAAGCTGGAGCTGAAAACCTAGCACCCTCTTTCTGAAAAAAACATTTTTAATTGAAATACATTTGACATATAATATTGTATAAATTTAAGGTGTGCACCATGTTGGTTGGATGCATTTTATATGTAATATGACTGCCATAGTGGTAACATCTAGCCCCTCTGTCACATCTCATATAGGTATCACTTCTCTCTAGTGGCTGGAGTAGCTAAGATCTAGTCCCTCGGCAGGTTTGAGGATTATAATACAATACTGTTGTCTGTATTCACTACACTCTGCACAGAAGGGAGAATGAGTTACCAATTCTATATACTGAGCCACCAGCCAGAGCAGGTAAGCTCTCTTGTCTGCCTCCGATGGTCTTTAGATTGTGACACTCGGCACCTCCTTTTCCAGGAAGGCAAGAGTCACCCGGGGGGCCATTCCCTGGCAGGGAGGGGTCTGTTCTCCTGAAGAATCTGGCTCCGTCCCCTCATCTCCGCCCCACTTCCCACCTCTTCTCACATTCTGCTGCCACCCCGCTCCTGGCACCCACGGGTGTGCTTTTTTCTTAGCTATCTTGACCCTCACGTGGGAAAAAAATTGAATTAAAAAATTAGCAAATTGAATATTGAAGTTCTTGAATATCATTGATCCCACTGCCTTGGCTAGAGTGAAAATGATGGAAAATGTCAGGACTGGCAAGAACGTGGAGCCCCTGGAGCTCTCAGAGCCTGCCTGCGGGATGGAAAAGTCGCTCAGCCACTTTGGAAAGCTTTCCTGACACCGACTAGATCTGAACATATGCCGGCCCTATGAGGCAGCGACTCCGCTCTTAGGTACTCGTCCCACAGAGCCATGGATACTGGTCAAGGGTGCAAACATGAAAACAACAGAATGTGAGCTGAGAACAGATTTGTGACGCAAACTTGTTCAGAGCTGAGCCATGGGCTGGGATACTCAGATACTCCATCTGGCTGGACCAAGACTGAGACGGCAGTTCCGCTGAGACATGTGGCAGAGAGAGGGGGCTGCGACATCTCTAGGACCAAGTGGGTAGGGCTGGCAGGGAGACGGGATGGGGATCTGGGGGGTCGGGCGGGGAGCCAGATGTATACTCATCTCCTTCCTCCACAGCACCCTCACCCTGGGGCACCTGCAGAGGGGCACCACCACTGCCGGGTGGTCCTGTAACTGTGCTTCCAACCAACCGCTCTTGCAAAAGTCACCAGGGCAGTGTCTTGGAGCGAGTCAGCCTTGGTCAGATTATGGCTCCACCACTTCCCAACGGCCTTCTGTTCTCCTTCAGTCATCACATTTCATCTGAGCACTCTCAATATGCCAGGTACCGTGCAAGGCGCTCAGGACACAGGGATATGACAGACGCCACACCTTCTTCAAGATGGCGGTGGGGCTGAAGGAAGCGACGGATGTGAAGACAACAAAGTATAAAGTCTGTACAGGCACAGTGGGGTCACAATACAAATCTCCTCGGGGAGGAGAAAATGAAACTTACATGGAGGCCAAGCTGGAGTCAAGTTTTGGGAGCTGCAGAGACCCCCAGTAGTTGGACAAGGAGGGAAAAGGAAGTCTCCACGAAGGGAGAAGCAGAGGCAAAGTCATAAGGTCAAGGCATGGTCTTGAAGCTGTGAGCAGTTCGGTCTGGCTGGAGCTCAGGGGTTAGGACGGGGTCGGCGGAACTGGGTGGAGAGGCAGGCAGGGACCAGATTGCTTGGACTGAAAAACCGAAGTTCTGACTTTATAGGAAAGAGGAAGCCGTGACAGGATTTTAAAATAAGAGATGTATTTGTTTGTGCGTTTGTTTTCCAGAGGAGGTATAACTTATACCCCATGAAATGATTAGCTCTGAAGTGTGTCACCCTGTGGGTTTTGACACATGCATAGCAAGACCCAGGACACTTCCCACCATCCCCAAATGTTCCTCTTCCCAGTCAATCTTCCCCACCTCCAGAAGCCACCACTGAACACATTTTTATCACCATAGATTCATTTCGCTAATCCTAAAATTTCGTCTAAGTGGAATCATACATTACGGACTTTTTTTGGGTCTTCTTTCGCTCCGCGTGATTTTTTGAGATTCAGCTCAGCCACGTTGCGTGTATCAGTCGCTCATTCCTATTTATCACTGAGTAGCACGTTATCATATGTTTCAGTGGAAAAGATGAAGTGGCTATGTTAGCATTTTCACATGACAAGATCTCTTCCATAGCTAACTCCAGAAGAGGTTGGCATGGGAGGAAGATGGGGGCAGACGAACCAGTCAGGAGACTATGGTAGTAATTTGGACGGGAAGTAATAAGATTTCAGCCAACACAGTAGCTGGGAGGCTGGAGAAGAGGGGAAAACGTGAGGGCTGTTAAGGCAGCAGAAGTTCCTTCCACACCTTGCTCACTAATGGAAGCAGCAGGGCAGGAGTACGATGGTGGCACTCCCCAGGGATCAGAAGAGAGCTCTTCTGGGGAGGGGAGGGAGTCATATGCTTAGTTTTGTACAGGCTGTGTGGCACCTACAGTCACCAGACCACAGTTGGAGAGGAGAGCCTGCAGCTCAGAAGACAGTCCAGGCCGTGGTAGTGTGGAGTCTCCAGTTTACAAGAAGAAGGTGAAGCCATTGGGGCAGAAGAGCTGGCCCAGGAAAGAGGGGTGCATGGGAAGAGAAAAGGCTGGCGATAGAGCCTGGCCAAGGAAGCAGGGGCATGACAAGGAAGCTATAAAGCCACAGAAGAACCGGAGCGGGGTAACTTCCCAGAAAGTAAGGAGAAAAAGCAGGGTAAGGATGGAGGGAGTGACTGAGAGGGGCAGCGGGATAAAACATGGGAAGTGTCATTCTGTGTGGCGACCAGGAGTTCGCTGGTGTCTTTTATCAGAGGAGTTGCCGGCGGAACCACGGAGGCAGGACCCAGACATTGGTGGTCTGAGAGCGAACAGGAGGCGAGGAAGGAGACACAAGCAGAGATGATTCTTTTGAAGAGTTTGCCTCTGATGGGATAAAGGAGTCAGTGCAGGAGCTGGATGGGGGAGGACCTAGAAAAACCTGAGCCTGTTTGCATGCTAGGGAGCAGGAGGGAAGGAGACCGGTGACAGCAGAGGGGGAGACACAGGGAAGGAGGGGGAAAAGGATCCAGCAAGGTCCTTCTTTCCGAATCTCAACATCTTCAGAGGAAAAAAAAAAGAATAAAGAATAATAGCTACTTCATCAATTACAAGGCTTAAATAAGACAGGGCCCCCAGGAGACATGCAATAAATGCTAGTCTCCCTCCTTTGGGCTCCTTCATCTGCTCCCAGCAGACCTGTGTGCACTCCCCTGGAGACCCCGGGTCTAAAACCCCTAGTTGCTGTGAGCCCCTCGTCTCCCACCCGGGGGAAAGGTACATACATGTTAAATACCAGGGCGATGACGTAGTCCGGAGAGACGGTCACTTTCCAGTCACACTCCTTGCCTGGTGGGTAAGGTTCTGGGTAATTTGGCGACAGAATGACTCCTGATGGTCCCGTCAGGTCTCCCCCACAGGGCGCTGGGGAGAGAGGAGGACAAGGGTCAGCCCTGGGTGCTGCTGAGGCACAGTGGAGGAGGGACTGAGTCTGGCAGACCTGAGTGAAAACCCGACCCTAGGGGCCGAGGGGAGGGTGGGATGTAATGGGTACAGGGTTTTACCTCGAAGTGAAGGGAATGTTCTGGAACAGAGGTGGTGGTTGCGTAACATCATAAATATACCAAATGCTACAGTGTCATTCATTTTAAAAAGGTGAATTTTACGTTACGTGAATTTCACCTCAAGAAATTATTAAAAACAAAACCAAACTACCTGGCTCTGCCACTTCCTGGCTGTGTGACCTTAGGGAATTTACCTAACCTCTCTGGACCTCAGCATCCTTTCCCTATTGCAGGAAGAGGTACTATTTCCCTCAGGGATTGTAGTAAGGATGTTGGAGAGGTCTGTTAAAGCATCTGGCATACAGTAAATAGTCAATATTTGGAGACATTCGATATTCTCTCGTCTTTTAGACATTGAAATACATGGTCTCCTTCCACTGCCTCACGTCCAGTTTCCAGGTGAGCTTTGTGGGTGTTGATACCGAGTTCCAGTGCACTCGCCGTCAGGAGGCCTGAAGAACACAGTCACGTTCACCTGCCAAAGCGCGACTGGCCTCCTGTCAATGCTCTCGGCATCCGCCTGGAGTTGCAGATACCTTCCAAGTTTCCAGAAGACCTTGTCTAAGACAGCGTGTGCTCCTCACTTGGGTGGAGATATGACAGAGCTCCATTCGTCCGTGGTGGTCTCCACCCGACCCACCCTGAGATGCCGGGCCTTTCAAGGGGGCAGGGAGGGGGAAGTGGCTGGTGCTGCAGCCAGCGGCTTACCTGGAGCCCGCTGGGGCACTTCCCAGATCCTGAGTCAGGTTCTCCCCTGAACGGCGGGGTCACTGCCCTGTAGCAGTACGGTCTGATAAAGTGGGGGCTGGAAAGCGTGTGGGGTCATCAACAGGAGAAGATGGTTGAGACTATCAGTATGGCTTGGTCTGAGAAACCCCACAGGGCGCCACTGGAGGTTGAGGTCGAGTAAATCAGCAGGTAGCCCATAGGAGCAGGGAAAACCATTCAAGGAGGGGCCAGAAAATCCGAGACTAGACATGGAGGTGGGAGCCAAGGGTACATCCAAGACCCAGCTTGAGAGCAGCTACTCGCTTGTCGCAGAGCTGAGCTTTATTGCCTCACGCTGTGGCTTTCACTCAGGGCAAGCCTTCGAGGGCTCAGACAAGCCTACAGGGTCTTTTTTAAAAACAGCAGGCTTCGGGCTGGGCCATAAAAGCCCTACCATGGCTGAACATAAAGCCTGAGCAGTTAATAGTAGTGGGTTCCCCACCCCCCATGGAAAATACATCCCAAGTCCCGACTGGAACACCAGGAACACTCAGGGGGGCACTTATTATATGTCCAACGTGACGCATGGCATTCTAGACACCTCATCTCATTTACGTCTCAAAACAACTCAGTGACCTATGGACTTTTCTTCCTGGCTTAGAACTGAGGAGCCTGGGGCTCAGGGTGTTGAAAGACCTTCCCCGGAGTCACTCTGAGACTCAACCTTCACCGGTCTGGCTCGAAAGGGCAGCACTTCGCACTCTTCTGTTCTGCTCAGAATTGCTGGTGTGGAGTGGGGAAGCAGCCCCCGCTGGGAGAACTTCTATGAGGGAGGAGGGTTCCCTGCACCAGGTCTGCTTTGTGTCTGGTTCGCTCCTCCCCTGCGCCCGCATGGAGAAGAGGGCTACGTGAATGCGACACGCCAGAGGCCTGCACGATCAGGATAAAACCTTGCACTCAGCACAGCAGGACCCACTGCACCGTGCTCTGAGAGTGGTCCTACCCGGGCCAGCCTAGCGACTGTCTGATGCAGCCCAGGTCACGTGGGCAGTCCCAGCTCCCTGGGGGACCCTCCTAAGGGGGCACAGTGACACCTCCATGAGGGCAAAGGCCACAGGGCGTGAGCTTCCTCTGTGGCTCAGGGGTTTCTTCCCTTAAGTTAGCCAGGGATGGGAGTGAACCTGGCTGTTCCTGAAACTGGCCCTGTGATTCTTCTGCCCACCCCCAAAGCGCTTGAGGTTTGTTTGGGTTCTAGGCCTCTGCCCTGGCTCAGGTCCCTTCCAGATGATTCCCTGGCATGGGACATTCAAGGCATCTGCTGTCCACTCAGGACCCGGCGTGGGCTTCATTGCCCTCTGCCATTTGTGTGTCAAGGCCTGGCTGGACTCCTAGCTGCTTCACCAGCAGAAGTGCTCCAGGCTGGTGGAGGGGTACGTGGAGGAAGGAAGTCCCTTCCCTTTCCAGGCCCCCGCACTAGCCAGGAGGACAACAGAGCTGCAGGAGAACGAATGAGGCCTTGGCAACACCCCAGCATTGCCTGGTCCTTTCAGCAGATGTTCACGGGGGTTGGGAAGCCAGGTGGGAACTAGAAGCCAGGTGTCGCTCCCAATCCAGGGCACTTGTCCTGCACCCACTGTCATGCCCTGTCCCCTCCCTACTCTGAGTCAGAAACAGAGGGTGGCTCTGGCCTGTGGGCCCAGGCCGGAGCTTACACACCATGGAAGCCCGGGGGTGAGGGGTGGGAGCAGGCAGCTGATCACCCCAGATGGCCAAGAAGTGGGCCGGTGGTCGTGAGGGGCGAGAGGTGTGAGAAAGGCCATCAAACTTGAAGTTACACAGTCCTGGGTTCCAGTACTGGCTGTGCCAGTTACTAGCTGTGAGTTTGGGCAAGCTATGCCATCTCTCTGAACCTCTACTTCCCCATCTATAAAATAAACAAATAAAAAAGAGTAACAACAATAATAACTTCTAACACACACCGTGTTCACCGTGAGCCAGACCTGGTCCTGTGTGCTTTATAGCATGAACTTCTTTCCTCCCCAGAACGGCCTGGTGAGCTAGGTACTCTCAATGTCCCTATTTTACGGGGGAGGAAAATGAGGCCCAGGGAGATTCAGTCATTTGCCTAAGGCCACACAACTTGTTGTGGTGAAGCCACCAAACTGGGTTGGTAGTTGGAATCCAGAACCTGAGCTCTAAACTTACCATCCGATGATTCCATTTGTGAGAATGCAGCTAAAACGTCTAGCCCAGCGCCTATCATGGGGATGGCGCTCAATAAATACTTGTTTTCTCCCTTTGCTTCCTCCCTATAATGAAGGGATATCAAGGCCAGCCAGACCAGTCATGGCAGACTGCCAAGGGAGCTGGAAATTAGGGGCTTGTCACTGGGATTTCCAGACTGTTTGAGAGAAGAGACAAAGACATTCATTTTGTTGCCGGAGGAACGTTTCCCCGAGCTGAGTACAGAAGAATGGGTAATGAAAGCTGAATTAACCTCTTTGCCCTGCTCGCTGCACATGTATTGTTCTCAACAGCTTAACACCGTGCAGCACCCCCCCTTCTCCACCTGGGACAGTCTTGTCTCAGGACCTGCTTTTCTGTAAGAGAAGCCTAAGGAATCACAGCCCTATAGAATGCTAAATTTGGAAGAGGCCTCAGAGGTCATCTGATTCCCTCCTGGGCCTCACCAGAATTACACTACCCAGATGGGATTGGGGCTCAGGGATGGGGAGGTGAGTCGTGAGTCCAAAAAGTTGAGAGAATCAAAGAAGGGGAGGGAGGGAGGAAGGAAGGAAAGAGAAAAAGAAGGAGGGAAATTAGTATTTCTTGAGATCTGGGTTAGTTGTGCCCTCACCCCACGATGCCATGAGAAGTATACTTACTCTCATTGAGCTGAGGCTCAGAGAGTTGGAGCAATTCCTCCAAGGCCACTGGACTAGTCAATGGCAGAGCCAGGATCTGAACCCAGATCTGTCTACTTCAGTACCCCCCACTCTTTCCCACATACTGCTCCATGTAGCTGAAATCTGAGCTGTTTCTGGAAGCCAGGTCTCAACTTGCTGTCGCTGTATATTCACCATGCTCCTACCACATAAGCATGTGGCTCCTAATCACCTCTGATTTAGTGTCTCACCTTCAGTGCCAGGCCTCACGGCTTGGCCAGCAAAGGCCAGTCCTCGGATGCCTGGACAGAGCCTCCCACTGAGCCTGCATGGAAAAACATGCAGGGCATCGCCGGGGTGAAGGCCGCTGGGCTGTGTCTTGGGAAGTCCCTGGAACCCATCTCCAGCACAGGAGCCAGTGTGGGAGGTAGGAAATTGAAAGGCTCTGCTTTCAGACTGATGTGGGTGTGAATCTTGGCTCTGTCATATCCTAGCTCTGTGATTTGGGCAAGATATCCAAATGTGTCTAAATTTCAGTTTCTTGAACTGTGAAATGAGGGAATGGTGCTCATTTCAGAGAGCTGTGGGGAAAGTTAAATGAGGTTGGGTAAGAAAATGTCCAGTGCGGGGTAGCACACAGTAAGGTGACCCGGAAACGACTGCTGCCTGAGAAAAAGGGTCATGGAGCAACAGCAGCTGGAATGTTTCTATTCTTCTCTTCCTTCGAGTTCCCTCCTCCTCCCAGGCTCAAGGAGCTAGGGAGCAGGACTATTCACCCCCTAACCCTTACAAGCTACTTGACCTTGGGCAAGTCAGAGTTTCCATTTCCTCATGGGTCAAATGGGGAGCTTTTTAAGAGTAAGGACGGATCTAGAGATCTAACACCCAGGTAACCAATAATTTCCTTGAGAAGAGAAAGGGCAGGGTTCTTTCCTTTACACTCAAGCCTGTGGATGGCCTTCTTGTGGTTTAGGTGTTAGAAGGGGCATTTTGGAACCTACTGACCTTCCCACCCCAGCTGACCCATTGTCCTCCTTCCAACCTATATAGCCTGAGCCAGGGAGAAAAGAGGCAGACATGCCTGGCTTAGACATTTTGGGGACCACGTTGGAGAGTGAAGAATTTGTGGTGTGTAGAGAGTAAGTGTGAGGGTGTGAATGTGAGGGAGTGTGTGTGCACATATACACGCAAAGCAGTGTAAACTTTGGGTTTTCTGCAACTTTCAGCTGTTCTGATGTTCCTGGCCTGCCTCCAGATGCAGCTGCCACTTAGGCCACGGGGTCTGGAACACACAAGTGGTGGGACCAGAGGGCAGGATTCACCCTGCAGCTGCTTTGTACCGATGCACGTTGGCGGGCTGGGCTGCCAGAAGAATCTGTTGTCGATCTTCACACAGCTGATCTCCGCGCTCCCCTGCAGTGCATAGCCTGGGTCACACTGGAACACTGTGGAGTCTCCGGCTTCCCAACTGTCACCACTCCGGCTCCCGTTCTGCGGAACGCCAGGGTCGTTGCAGGACGTGGCTGTGGACACTAGGACAAGAGAACAGAAGAACAAGTGTGGTTGCCCAGATGTCTGCCAGACAATGGGGCTCCCACCCTATCATCCTGTCATTACTGTTCCTGTGGCCAGTGCCACGGCCACAATCTCTGTCACCTCCCACTGGTGTCACTGGCTGTAGCAACAGGGCCACCATTTCTGTTCTCACCCCCGTTCCTGTCACTGCCTCCACCACCACTTGGGACCACCACCTATTCTACCAGAACCCTCACCAATGGCTGGCAACCACCTGTCACGCAATACCATGAGTTAGGTGTGATTGCACAGCTGTGATTGTAGAAGTAGTGAGTTGGGTTCGATTGAATGATACCCGCCTTGTTGCATAGATAAGCAGAGATAAGCAGGGTCTGCCAGCGGGTGGGGAGCTGATCTCCCTGCACACGGAGCAGTGGTTGTGAAGATGCAGGGAGAACCGCAGTCAGGTGAAGCCCATGCCCAAACGCCCAACGACCCATCAGACTGAAACCAGAGGAAAGTCTGATGTTTGTAGCAAGTGACAAAGTAGAGTTTAAAATAAATATTCACGGCCGAGACGTAGTAAACATTCAAAACCTCGGGAATGTGGGAGATACTCGCAGTCTGATACCTAACTTAGTGTAAGATGGACTGTGTGCTTTAAAAGTGAATGTCAAATGAATGGAGGGAAGGAGTAAATGAATAAAAGAATGAATGAGTGAATGAATGAACAGGTGCATCGTGAGAAAAGGAAATGATAGAAGAGAAAGTCCAGAGAAAGAATCGGGGCAGCTGCGACCTATGTCCTCGTTCAGGCTGTGGTCAGCAGGCCCCGGCGACAGGAGGCTCCGGAGGCCACAGGATCCGTAACATTCATTTGTTTGGAGGGTCAGTTCCCCCCTGCTCCCAAATTTTGGGAAGAAGAGCATGCACAAAACCAAATGAATTTATTGGGGAGTAGAATGTAAAATTCATATGTGTTCTTCAGCAAAAACACGAGGCTTCAAAGAGACTGTAGCCTCCCACCGCCTCCAGATCGGCAGGTGGCTGTGCATTCACTCTCTTCTGCTCTGAGGAGGACTTCAGTGGAAAAGCTCAAGAAGCCACAGCCCAGGGCAACTGTACACACTAATATCACCACCTGTAAGATCTAGGATTGTGTGAACGAGTCTGGAGTTATAGTACCTGATACCTCATACCCAATAACAATATACGATAAACTAGGGCCCATAGTCCGATCTGGCGCTATGCCTGTTCCTGTAAATAAAGCTTTATTGGAATGCAGGCATGCTCATCTGTTTACATATGCTATACTATACCCAGCCACATCTGTAAAATCTTCCGACACAGCAAGCTCAGTTCCCTCCCTGCTTCTCCCCAGGGCCTTTGCACCTGCTGGTTCTTCCGCCTGGAATGATGGTGCCTCAGACCTTCCTAAGCCAGCTCCATATTACCATTCAGTTTTCAGCTCCTGAATCACCTCCTCAGATGGCCTCTTAGATCACCTTCTTCTGGGCTCATCCCTTGACCCCCTCCCACCAATTTGGTCACATTATCTCGTTTTGCTCTTTTCATTGCACAATCTGTGATACTCTTGCTAATTCGTTTGCCTCTTTATCGTACTATCACTTGTGCATCTCTGCGGGAACAGAGACCTCGGCTGTTTTGCTTCCAACGATATCCCTAGGGCCTAGAACATTACCCAGCACACAGCCATGCTCAGTAAATATTTGTTGAATGAATAAATAAATGAACAAATCATCACCATCTGACACTTACTGAATTTATTTATAAAGTCAAATAAGAATCAATCTTCTTCCTTCCCAATTAAAAACAGACTTAGCTTTCATCTCTAGCTTTACAGTGCACTGTACCCATGTAAATGATTCCCTGGAAGAAAAACAGCTCCCTGTTCTGACCATACTCAGAAACATTATTTATATAGGAGGCGACAGAGTGCGATGATGAAGAGCCTAGGTCTGGGAATCAGGCATGGGGGTTTTGATCCAGTCTCTGCTGCTTATTAACTAGATGACCTTGTATGAGAAACCTCCCTGGGCCTCAGAGCCCATGTCTGCAGCATGGATTAATAATGGCCACCATACTCTCAGGCTTCCATGAAAATTATTAGCAGAGTGCTTCGTGTGGTGCTGGCTCAACGGGTGGCAGCGACTATGCTTCCCTCTCCTTCAGTGTCCCCCTCACCCTCTTTGTTCCCACTTTCTCTCTTTAAGGCTCCTGAATTTGAGCTGCTTGGCAAAGCCCCGGGGAAACGCTGGGTCCACGTGGTTCAGACAGGATGTGAGATGTTACACAGTCATGTTTACTTAATAAAGCCAAGCCTGCACTAATCGTCTCTGGCATTTCTGCACAATCCCCTGTCAAACACACACTATAAAGTTAACATGGGGTGAGCCATTCGCCCTTCCCTAGAGGAGTCCTGGTATTTGCTAACTGATGACAGCAACAGGGAAGGTGACCTTTCCTGAACCTCAGTTACACCCGGACCCCGGGCCAGGTTGTCTCGGCCTTTCCGGAGCCCAGGCTAGGTAGCTTTGCCCGCTCCCCTCTCCATGCACCTAAGCGATGCCCAGGGCTGCTTGCCTCAGGACACCCATGCGTTAGAGAAAACCATCTGTTCATGTGCGCAGGTGTCCACGTGCCTGCTTATCCAGTAAGCAGCGAGTGAGCACCTGCTGCATGCATACGCCGAGGCGGAGTCTCATCGGCAGGACGCGTCCCGACTCTCTAAGAGCTGCCTGTGGAATGGCGAGGGGGTGGCCACCTCCAACACAAGGCAGACTGTCTGGGATTGACAACGAGCCAAAGAAACAGAAGTAGAGTGCTCGGGGTGCCACAGGCCACAGCGATTTATTCTGAATGGGGAGATGAGGAGGAAGTGGCATTTGACATGAACCTTGAAGGATGAATTGTACTTCTACGGGCTGGGCAATGCGTGAGGAAGCAGCCCGAGCTGCTGGGTGAAGGCGCGGCTCGCGACAGTGCCCAGGGACTCTGTCCCACGTAGCCACGCTGAGAGTGCACGGGAGGTCAGATAATGCAAATCCATGGGGGAATTTGTCAGAGCAATTAAGAGGGTTTTTTTTTTTTTTTTAAAGCCATAACCATTAGCTTGGCACAGTCAGAGAAAATACATGTCTTGTTTAATTATTCATAACACTCCTTTCCCCAGAGAGTGGACTGAGCTGTCTCTTTAGCATTCTACTCTCCTCGCTGCTCGTGGATCCTTTACGGCTTATCCCAGCAATCTCCAAAGTCTGTCCCATAAATGCTAGTCTCTTGAGATGGTCTAGGAAAAAGTCATCCATGGTCAAATATGTTTGGGAACTGTAACCTACTAGACAGACACCTTCTGAATTCACTAGCTAAATTAGCATACCAAAAGTTCTCAGAGGTCCCAAAATTAACAGATAGCCTCTTTGGGTTTGCCTTGACCTAAGCACCTTCTCCACATTACTTGATCGTGCACAGTTCTTTCTCCGGCAACATCAGTTAACAGTCCGTGGAACTCCAGGGAACAGGTGTGGGGAAATGCTTATCTAAAATGACTCCCTTGTTGCCCCCTGGTGGGACCTAATCTTAGCATTACCCCGTGGTCTCCAGAGACTCTCCATGGGCGAACGGGTGCCAGGATTCCAAGAAAGAAGACTCCCAGTGAACCCTGCAAGGAGCTCTTTCTCGAAGCTTGCATGAGTGTTAATCGGGCAAGTTAATGGATATAAAGGAACATAATCCTGGAGGCCCTCATCTGCCCTACAGCCTGTTGAATGCTCATCTCCATGAAGAAAACAGATGCACACAAGAGCTAGAAGCAGGGTCTGTAACTCCATTCTAGCCCACCTGGTGCCAGAAATATACCCAACCACCCTTAGCTAATAGGGGAGACCGTGGAGGCAAAGCCATGGCATGGGTGCCACATGGGCTCACTCTGGAATCACCATGGCAACCCTCTCCCCACACACACAGAGTGGAGTAAGGACATGGTAATGAAGACAGCTGCTGTATAATAAACATAAAATAAACCGAGGCAGAGTCACTTGTGCAGGGAGATGAGTGATGGAAGAGGCACTTCAGAGGAGATGAGACGATGCATCACAGGGGGAGGCAGGACCAACACATGAATTATCTAATACCGGGACTTGGATGTGTGAGCATTGCCCGTTTTTGGTAGCTCTTTGCCGTGCTCCTCCATAATTGGCTACTATAGTACATAATTAATTGAATTTAGATCATTCATGTTTGGCTTCTGGTTCTTCCTGAGACCCGCAGTAGACTAAGAACCAGAGTGTGCGGCATATCAGAGCAGCTCTTCCGTAACAGAGCCCCATACCGCTGTCAACGGGGGCCTGCGTGCCTCCTGTGCTCCCCGTGTTTCAGCCTGCACATTCTGGAACCTCTCATCCTGCCCCTGCGCTTCTGCACATGCTCTTTGCACATAGGGTGGCCGTTTCTCTCTTTTTCATCTAACAGGGATGCACAGATCCCCACCAAGTCCTACTCCAGGGCGCCTCCAACTCCACGGCATCATCAACCGCGCCCTGCTTGAAACCCGGTCTTTCCTTCTGTAACGTCTCCTCATCCTGCAGACCTGAGCTTGGGCATTGTGTTTTCCGGAATATCCTTCTTCCTTGATGCTCCAAGGTGAGCACTATAGTTTATATTTCTCCGCCCAGATACTCATCAATCTGCACGTTAGTGTCTGTTCCCCTGCAGAGGAAGCTCAGCACAGATATTTGAACGAGTGCTGACCAGGTACCAGGCACAGAGCCGCTGCTCAGTGACTCTCTACAAGAGTGGAGGGCTGCAGGAAGGGAGGGACGGGAGGGGAGGGGCTGGTGTCATGCCGCAGGACAGATGGACGGGGGCGGGCAGGAAGTGAGCACAGACCTGAGAAATGAATGGCAAAGCCCTGCTTGCTGGTGAAGAAGTCGGTGCTGAACTGCAGAACGACCGAGTTGAAGGTGCTGTGCAGGTCCTTGGGCAGGGCCGCGCCACTGAGCTCCCTCAGCAGGACCCCACTCTCCACAGGCCCGTCCCAGATGCGCAGCACGTCGTGGACCTCCTCCGTGTCAAACACCAGGAAGTGGAGCCTGAACAGAGAGAAGAGGAAGGCGGTCACCCTGTGCTCAGTGCCTTCTTCCCAGGGGCTTCTGGTCAGAGGAGGTGGGAAACCCGAGAAAGACTTGCCAGAAGGAGGAAAAAGCAGTGTCCGGCAGCATCCTCATGGCTTCCAGCTGGCCTGCTCGTCCCACTGGGGGCCCCTCAGAGTGGGGATGGGGGTGAGCGGGGGGTAGGTTTCGTGCACCCTGTTGAGTATCATGAGCTTCAAGTGGCCACTGTTGAACCCCACCTGTCTCTGCACCATGCACAACGGTCCCCAGACTTCCCCCTGAGTCCACATTCATATCGCTCTAGACTGTGAGGCGGAACACTGAGAAGGCATGCCCCCAAACTCCCAGAAAGCCATTCTGCGGCTATCGACAAACTGATTCTAAAGCCCATGTGGAGAGGAGCAAGCCCCAGAACAGCTAGAGGATACCGAAGAAGGACGAGACTGGAGACTGACACTACCCCGTGTCAAGACTTAAGGCAAAGCCGCAGTAACCAAGGTAGTGGGGTATCAGCGAAAGAACAGGCAAGTGAGAGCTCAGAAACAGACCCACAGAAATACAGTCAACTGATCTTTGACAAGGCAGCGAAGACTGTCTTTTCAACAAAGGGTGCTGAAGCCACTGGACACCCACGTGCAAAAAAACGAATCTAGCTGTAGAGTTGAGGCCCTTCATAAAAGTTACCTCAAACTGGATCACAGACTCAAATGTAAACATAAAGCTATGAACTCCCAGAAGAGAACGTGGGAGAAACTCTACACGACCTTGGGTGTGGGGAAGACTTCTAGATACGACGCCAAAGGCGTGATCCGTGAAAAAAACAACTGATCAGCTGGGCTTCACTGAGATTAAAAATTTCGTTTCTGCAAAAGACAATGTCAAGAAAATGAGCAGACAAGCCACGGACCGGGAGGAAATATTTTCAAAAGACACAGTTTGATAAAGGGCTGTTACCCCAAACATACAATGAATTCTTAAAACTCAACAATAAGAGGGGCACCTGGGTGACTCAGTTGGTTAAGCAGCTGCCTTGGGTTCAGGTCATGATCCCAGGGTCCTGGGATCGAGCTCCACTGCCGGCTCCTTGCTCAGGGGGGAGCCTGCTTCTCCCTCTGCCTCCTGCTCTGCCTACTTGTACTCGCTCTCTCAAATAAATAAACAAAATCTTAAAAAAAAACCACCCAAACTCAACAATAAGAAAACAAGTAAGACTGTTTAAAAAATGGGCCAAAGACCTTACCAGACACCTCACCAAAGATAGACAAATGGGGAATCAGCACATGAAAAGACACTCCACTATGTCATCAGGGAAATGCAAATGAACGCAGCAATGAGATACCACTACAAGCCTATGAGAATGGCCAAAATCCAGAACACTGACACCACCAAGTGCAGACGGGGAGGGAAACAGGAACTCTCACACCCTGCTGGTGGGAAT
The DNA here is from genome assembly GCF_017311325.1 of Ursus maritimus. NCBI lineage: Eukaryota > Metazoa > Chordata > Mammalia > Carnivora > Ursidae > Ursus > Ursus maritimus. The sequence continues at coordinate 25,205,595 of NW_024425786.1, forward strand.
GCAAAATGGTAGGGCCACTTCTGAAGCCAGTTTGGCCATTTCGGACAAAAGTTAACATACCATCTGGCTGTCATGTTCCTTGGTATTTATCCAAAGGAATCGAAAACTTAGGTCCACACAAAGACCTGCCCACAGATATTTATAGCAGCTGTATTCATAATTGCCAAAACTTGGAAGCCACCAAGATGTCCTTCGGCTGGTGAATGGATAAACTGTGGTACATCCAGACAATGGAATGTTATTCAGTGCTAAAAGGAAATGAGCTAAAAAAGCATGAAAAGACACAGAGGAAACTTGAATGCATACAACTAAGTGACGGAAGACATTCTGAAAAGGCCACGTACTGTAGGATTCCACCTGTATGACATTTTGGAAAAAGCAAAACTATGGAAATGGTATAAAAAAAATAAAACCCTGCTTGCCAGGAGCTGGATGGGTGGGAGGGATGAACAGTGGAGCACAAAGGGTCTTTGGGGTGGTGGAAACACTCTTAGGATACAAGGGTGGATGCATGTTATCATACATTTGTCCAGATCTGTAGAAGGTTCAACATCAGAGTGAACCCTCATGGAAATGATGGATTTTGAGCAAAAACGATGTGCCAGTGTGGGCTCATCACTTGTAACAAATGTCCCACCCTGGTGGGGGATATTGATAATGGGGAGGCTGTGCATATGGCAGGCAAATGGGACAGTTCTGCACCTTTGTCTCAAGTTTACTCTGAACCTAAATTGCTCTAAGAAAGTCAGTCTTAGAAAAAGGGGCGTGGGGGTAAAGGTAAGGGGTGTGTTGTGAGGTTTGAGAGGCTGATCCAGTTGTGGTGGGGGGAAGGGTGAGCCTACATCTTGGTTTCCAGGAGCAGAACTTGGCATACTGGCTACACACAGGCTTGGTTTACATAGATAATCCCCGGGGATGTGAGGAGGCCAGGCAGGGGTTTCCATGTGTGGGGGGGGGTGCTCTCAGAGCAAGACAGCTGAGTAGGAACCCCGGATTCTCCCAGGACAAAGAAGTTCTGGCTGCCGAAGCCACTTGACTACCAGCCTCTCTCTCCTAATCAAATTTTTATTTTGGAACAATTTTAGACTTCAAGAAAAGTTGCGAAGTTAACACGGAGAATTCCCGCAGACCCCTCACCATTTCTCCCACTGTTGTCACAACCGAGGAACCAGCATCGGAGCATTGCTGTGGACTCAGCTCCATGCTTCATTTGGATCTCACCACTTTTCCCACTGGTGCCCTTTTCCTGTTCCAGAAACCAATCCATTTATCACTATCTCCTTTTAAAAATATCTCTTTAGGGGCGCCTGGGTGGCTCAGTTGGTTGAGCACCTGACTCTTGGTTTCAGCTGAGGTCGCGATCTCTGGGTCCTGGGGTGGAGCCCCACAGTGGCTGGCTCCGGCTCAGCGGGGAGTCTGCTTCTCTCTCGCCCTCTGCCCCTCCCCCTACTGGCTCTCCCCCCCAAATAAATAAAATAAAATCCTTAAAAAATATCTTTTTAAATTATAAAAACAAGACATGCTCATGGCAGAAAAAGACACAATATGTAGATGTACTGACTTTTTAAAAAAAATCTCTTTCTTACACACACAAATCTGTTCTCCAAAGCTTTTCACTTGATATTAGTCTTGGTGCATATCCTTCCAGACTTTCTTTCAGTGTGCACACATGCATTCCCCTCCCCAAATGGGACAATATTTTACATAATTTTAAGTCACTTTTTTCACTTAAGACTGTCGCGGACATAATATGTATACTTCATTTCTTGTCCTACAAAAATGGACATTGTTCTATTTCATTATCTCACCGGACTGCAAGGAACATTCCCATCTTTACATAGCTTTCAACATATCTGTTAATATTTCAGTTGACTGTTGGAAGAATTTTTTTGGGGGGATGGGTATGCACTTAAAAATCTTTTATAAACGCTGCTAAATTATTCTCTTAAGAGAATCAATTTACATTCCCACTAAACGGTATCAGTGTGACTCTTCTCTCTAAACTTCGCCTCATCAACATCAGATATTACAATGTTTAAATATATTCCATAGTAAAACACTTGCCCATCTGCTAAACCAAAATGGAATCTCACTGGTGTTTCTAGATAATTTAGTTACATTGCACATCTTTGCACATATTTATTGCCTACTTATAGATCTCCACAACCTTTACCCATCTTAACTGAGTTGTCTTTTAAAATTCTATTTACAATTAACTATAATTCTAATTTTTATTTATTCTTTTTATATATTTTGATTTCTCTTTTACATATTGCTAATATTTTTTCTTGGCATCTGGTGTCTTTTTGCCCTTTAAATTTTGTTTATGCTGTCTATTTTGGTGTAGGACTTATTTATTTTTTAAAAAGACTTATTTATCTATTTTATATATAGAGAGAGCAAGCATGTAAGTGGGGGCAGAGGGAGAAGGAGAGAAATCCTCAAGCATATTCCTCGCTGAGCACAGAGCCTGACATAGGGCTCGCTCCCAGGACCCTGAAATGATGACCTGAGCCAAAATCAAGAGTCGGACACTTAACCGAATGAGCCACCCAGGTGTGCCTGGACTTACTCATTTGATGTAACAAATATGCTAATCTTTTCCTTTAAGGATACTGGTGTCAGGGTGCCTGGGTGGCTCCGGCAGTTTAGTGGCTGCCTTTGGCTCAGGCATGATCCCGGGGTCCTGGGATTGAGTCCTGCGTTGGGCTCCCTGTTCAGTGGGGAGCCTGCTTCTCCCTCTGCCTGCTGCTCCACCTGCTTGTGCTCTTTCTCTCAAATAAATAAAAGCTTTTTCTTAAAAAAAGAGATAACTTAAAAAAAAAAAAAGGATACTGGGTGTCCTGTTATGCTTGGGCAAACCTTCTTCTTCCCACAGTGACTAAAAAGCCAAACTTGAATATTTCTCTAGACCTTGTTAGTTCTGTTTTTCGAGGTTTATAGGTTCATTGTGTCTCCAAATAACTCTCAGCTCTCCCTGTCCAAAGTAGCCCCGTCCATGTTTTGACTATCAAAATACTGTTTACTTCCTCCTGAGAATTTACTACAGTCCATACTTAGTTTATTCATTTACTACCTGTCTCCCCAACTAGAAGATAATTTTTGTGAGTGGGGACCAGGCGTTATTCACTGTGGCGGCCCCAGTGCCTACAATGTGCCCGACACTTTGGATGGTGCTCGGGAATACCTGGGGAATGAAGACATTTGTCACTGAATAATCCAGGCTCCCCTCATGGCTTTGAAATGTCATTTTGGTCATGACTCTAATTCTAGATGCCCTCCTTAGTTCCAGGGCTCCCTCCTTGGTCTCTACGGATGCTACTTGTGGTACCACAAACACACCTATGCAACTTACTTCTGTTTTCATATTTCATATTCCGCCAGGGAAAATCCCCCTTCAAATTTTTTCCTCCAAAATTTCTTAGCTATTTTCCCAAATTTATCCTTTGAGATTAACTTTATAGTTATTAAGTTCCAAAAAATGTCCCACTGATATTTTGATTGGAATTGCACACAAGCATTGATTCATTTGAGCAAACTGATACCTTCACGTTACTCTCCCCAGTCAGGAACACTATAGATATCTTAAACTATTTAGGGCTTCATTCAGGTTACATTGGTAAAATTTCATGGTTTTCTTCTTTGTTATGCTTTTCTTTTTGCATACTTATTAAATTCTTTATTCCATTCTGAATCAGATTTAATTTTTAGTTACGTATTTATTGTTGGATATGTGTGTGTGTTTCTTTTCAGTTACCGATTAGTTTTACTAGGATTCAAGTGAATCTCCTGGATTTCCTGAGCAAACTCTTTTACAGATAGAGGTGCAGGTCCTCCACACCAGAAGCTGTGTGGGTTCTAGTTCCCCTGGCAGGCATCCCCTTTGAGGGCTTCTGACAGAGTAAAGACAGATGGGCTTCCCTTCCAGGCATTCAGCAGGAAGCAGACTGGCAGCCTGGGGCCCCACACTTGATTGGAAAGAGGAAGAAGGAGCCCCCCAGGAAGCAGAGCAAACATGCCTACCCGCCGCTGTGCCAAGCTGCCCCCTTCCTTCTCCGCGTTCTCCATGTTACTCGGTGGACTGCAAAATTGGCACCAACCACAGGAGCAGACCAAAAGGTAAGCTGGTGGTGTGGCTGGACATGTTCTCAGAAAAGAGAGGTTCTCAGGGTCTGGACTTTTCAGGGAAGGAGGGAGGAGATGAGACTTGAAGTTTGTATGGCATGAAAGGGAGTGTGTTTTCTTTGCATTAATAACATGAGACAGGGGCACCTGGGTGGCTCAGTTGGTTAAGTGTCTGCCTTAGGCTCAGGTCATGATCCCAGGGTCCTGGGATTGAGCCCCACATCGGGCTCCCTGCTCAGCAGAGAGCCTGCTTCTCCCTCTCCCCCCTCCTTATGCTCTTTCTCTTGCTTTCTCTATCTCAAATGAATAAATAAAATCTTTAAAAAAAATATGAGACAAGACCCAGAGGCGGAGGCAGGTGAAGGGGCTAGGAAGAAAGGTGATTCCCATGCTGGAGTTCAAGTGGCGTCAGGAGGTCATAGGCAATAGAGCTGGGCTGAGAGAGGGAAGAAAATGAGGCCCCAGAACTAGTTAAAGGAGTCTGGGTTTCATCCCCTTTTCGTTAAGAGGGTGAATAACTGAAGGAGTGAGTGAATGAATCCATGAATGAATGAATGAAATTCCAGGAGGAGCGGTCTGGTAGGAAGCCATGAAGAGAGAATATGGAGACGGAGTGGAGATGAAAGGAAGTGTTTATATAACAACCACTGTGTACAAAGCACTTTCTCGTGGTCCCACTTAGCCCTCACGAGCATCTTTATTTTGTAGGTGGCATCCTTCCCATCTTTAAAAACAAGAATACGGAGGTTCAGGGAGGTTGAATAACTTGCCCAAGGTCAAGGGCTGGTTTGAGAGCAAGCCAGAATTACATTATATAATTATAGTCCGGATTCAATTTTGGTGCTCCCGCTCTTTCCCCTGATAATGCTGCCCGCGCCTCCGGAAGGAAGAGGCTGTGGCCGGAGCCAGGTGTGTGCCGGAGAGGCCCTATCAGTAATCGATAGTTTACAGGGGAATCACACACAAGGTCAAAGGGCTGATCTTTGAGACCATGAATTAAAAATGCCAGCTCGCTGCCTTCAGCTCGGCTGATCTGATAATCAGGCAAAAGTCAAAGGCTTGCCGTTGAAGAGGTCTAGAGAATGGCAGGGGGGAGGCGAGAGGAGGGAGCCCGAGGTCCTCTGCAGGCAGAGACGACGCAGCTCGGCAGCCAGAAGGACAGAGGCTGAAGTGCCAGACCTCTTACTGTATTCGTTTCAACACCTCCCTGCGCTGGGTGCGGGGAGATCATGGTGAAGAGGACAGACAGGGTGTCATTTTCCAGTTGTTTCTGGACATGGGCACTACTCCCTCACGCACAAACCCCTAGAAACGATAATGAGCTGCGGCGGCACTTGGGGCGAAGTTAGCAGCGTGCTGAGACAGAGGACCGGCTTTCCTGGGGGAGGCCCTCTGGAAGGAGGAGACACGGAAGCAAGGGGAGAGGCTCGCAGGTGCCAGTCCTGGGAAGAGCAGGGCTGAGCGAGAGGTGGGGGGAAGCTTCCTGTGGTAAAGGGCAGCATGTGCAAAGGCCCCCAAAGACAGCCAGCCTGGAGGGTGTGAGCAACAGAGAGGCCGCCGAGGCTATGGGGGGACCAAGAGGGGTGGGTGGAGGCCAGGTTGGGTGGGGCCCCAAGAGGGGGTGGGGTGGGGGGAAGTTTCGGTTTCATTGAGGGATTTTCCCACTGAGGCCTGGCAGGATGTGATTTCCATTTTACGGTCACTCCTGCTGCCCAGATGGGAATAGTGGCAGGGGCTCGAGTGGGTGCAGGGCAGGTGGCTGGGGGGCTGCTGCAGGGGTGTGGTGACCCCTTGTATTAGAAATCCTTGATGAGAGCCAGGCAAGACTTCCTTTGTCAAACCGACCACACTTATTAAGACTCTTACTGAAGACTTGTTTTCATCCTCTAGAAATCAAAGTCTGTAAAATGCTAATCAGAGGCTCTGATCGGTGGGGCTAATTCCGGGCCAGGCAGACGGCAAGCTTGCCTGAGCAGCTCCTCTGCAGGGAGCATCAGTCTTCGCTGGCTTTAGAGAAACTGGAAACAGTTTTGAGGACCTCACTCCCCCCAACGTCCCCAAGTGGGGAGGCACTGAAGGGAAGGGAAGAGGTGAAAGGTACTCCTTCACAGAGAAGCCTTGCTCGCATGGGTGTCTGCCTCTTTGGGCCACAGACACGACACAGGTCAGGCTGAAGTGTGTTGTGCGTCACGCTCTGTCTCTGCCCTGGAGGCTGCTGATGATGATTGAAAAACTCACAATAATATGTGCTGGATCCTTATAAAAACCCTGCGATCTGCAGGCTACTTTAGCCACCTTGCTGATGGGGGGGACTGAAGTCCCCGGGGTTTAACACAG